>NC_056461.1:48193224-48203224 GCF_018296145.1 Oncorhynchus tshawytscha | reverse complement strand
TATTTTTCATAATTTTGTAATTAATAAAGTTTTTAAAAAAGTTTTTAAAATCGGGTATTTCTATGTTAAGGTATCTGACAGGTATCTGTCTTCAATCCGTGTGTGTGTGTGAGATGTATCCATTGGTTTCAAAGTAGATTTGTTTTAAGACTACCAAGATTCAATCTGTGTCACCCTGACTTAGCCCACTGCAGTATAAGTTTAAGGTTTGAGAAAGGCTTAAAACAAAAATACAGAAATGAGTGCCTAGGGATTGAACCCGTGAACACCTGCATGGCCATCCCCCATCCACAACAACTTATGAAAAACTCCAGGGTACTTGATGGTGATAATGCTCACCGTTGCCCCTAGAGGCCAGTTTGAGAATGAAAAGCCTGTCTTTGTCCCATGTAAGACTCTGGTCTAAAGTACTACATGATATCAGGGATAGGGTGATAGGGTGCCCTTCAGGATTTAGCCCCTGTTTCTGTCCTATATACGTTTACATGCACACCAACATCCTGTTATAGCTTTACATGCACACCAACATCCTGTTATAGCTTTACATGCACACCAACATCCTGTTACAGGTTTACATGTACACCAACATCCTGTTACAGGTTTACATGTACACCAACATCCTGTTACAGGTTTACATTCACACCAACATCCTGTTACAGGTTTACATGCACACCAACATCCTGTTACAGGTTTACATGCACACCAACATCCTGTTACCCACTGAGTGTACAAAACATTAGGAACAAATATTAGGAAGACCCCTCCCCTCATGTCTCAATTGTCTCAAGGCTTAAACATCCTTCATTAAGAACCAGTCTCCTCCCCTTCATCGACACTGATTGAAGTGCATTTAACTAGTGACATCAATACAATTTAATAGGCTTTCAGCTGGATCCACCTGCCCAGTCTATGTCAGTGGTGTCAAATTCCATGGATGGCCTACTGTCATCAGGTTTTATATTTAAACCACAAGGTGAGGGAGTTCTTTATTAAATAGTGACCTTTATTAGAATGAGTTACCTCCAGGTGAGGGGAGTTCTTTACTATATTAGTGACCTTTTATTCATCAAACAAGTACACGCGAAAACCTGCAGACAGAGTTACCTCCAGGTGAGTCTGAATGAGTTACCTCCAGGTGAGTCTGAATGAGTTACCTCCAGGTGAGTCTGAATGAGTTACCTCCAGGTGAGTCTGAATGAGTTACCTCCAGGTGAGTCTAAATGAGTTACCTCCAGGTGATTCTGAATGAGTTACCTCCAGGTGAATCTGAATGAGTTACCTCCAGGTGAATCTGAATGAGTTACCTCCAGGTGAGTCTGAATGAGTTACCTCCAGGTGAGTCTGAATGAGTTACCTCCAGGTGAATCTGAATGAGTTACCTCCAGGTGAGTCTGAATGAGTTACCTCCAGGTGAGTCTGAATGAGTTACCTCCAGGTGAATCTGAATGAGTTACCTCCAGGTGAGTCTGAATGAGTTACCTCCAGGTGAATCTGAATGAGTTACCTCCAGGTGAATCTGAATGAGTTACCTCCAGGTGAATCTGAATGAGTTACCTCCAGGTGAGTCTGAATGAGTTACCTCCAGGTGAATCTGAATGAGTTACCTCCAGGTGAATCTGAATGAGTTACCTCCAGGTGAATCTGAATGATTTACCTCCAGGTGAGTCTAAATGAGTTACCTCCAGGTGAGTCTAAATGAGTTACCTCCAGGTGAGTCTAAATGAGTTACCTCCAGGTGAGTCTAAATGAGTTACCTCCAGGTGAGTCTGAATGAGTTACCTCCAGGTGAGTCTAAATGAGTTACCTCCAGGTGAATCTGAATGAGTTACCTCCAGGTGAGTCTAAATGAGTTACCTCCAGGTGAGTCTGAATGAGTTACCTCCAGGTGAGTCTGAATGAGTTACCTCCAGGTGAGTCTGAATGAGTTACCTCCAGGTGAATCTGAATGAGTTACCTCCAGGTGAATCTGAATGAGTTACCTCCAGGTGAGTCTAAATGAGTTACCTCCAGGTGAATCTGAATGAGTTACCTCCAGGTGAGTCTGAATGAGTTACCTCCAGGTGAGTCTGAATGAGTTACCTCCAGGTGAGTCTAAATGAGTTACCTCCAGGTGATTCTGAATGAGTTACCTCCAGGTGAATCTGAATGAGTTACCTCCAGGTGAGTCTGAATGAGTTACCTCCAGGTGAGTCTGAATGAGTTACCTCCAGGTGAGTCTGAATGAGTTACCTCCAGGTGAGTCTGAATGAGTTACCTCCAGGTGAGTCTGAATGAGTTACCTCCAGGTGATTCTGAATGAGTTACCTGCAGGTGAATCTGAATGAGTTACCTCCAGGTGAATCTGAATGAGTTACCTCCAGGTTAATCTGAATGAGTTACCTCCAGGTGAGTCTGAATGAGTTACCTCCAGGTGAATCTGAATGAGTTACCTCCAGGTGAGTCTAAATGAGTTACCTCCAGGTGAATCTGAATGAGTTACCTCCAGGTGAATCTGAATGAGTTACCTCCAGGTGAGTCTGAATGAGTTACCTCCAGGTGAGTCTTAACAGGTGAGTCTGAATAAGTTACCTCCAGATGAATCTGAATGAGTTACCTCCAGGTGAATCTGAATGAGTTACCTCCAGGTGAGTCTAAATGAGTTACCTCCAGGTGAATCTGAATGAGTTACCTCCAGGTGAATCTGAATGAGTTACCTCCAGGTGAATCTGAATGAGTTACCTCCAAGTGAATCTGAATGAGTTACCTCCAGGTGAATCTGAATGAGTTACCTCCAGGTGAATCTGAATGAGTTACCTCCAGGTGAATCTGAATGAGTTACCTCCAGGTTAATCTGAATGAGTTACCTCCAGGTGAATCTGAATTAGTTACCTCCAAGTGAATCTGAATGAGTTACCTCCAGGTGAATCTGAATGAGTTACCTCCAGGTGAATCTGAATGAGTTACCTCCAGGTGAATCTGAATGAGTTACCTCCAGGTGAATCTGAATGAGTTACCTCCAGGTGAATCTGAATGAGTTACCTCCAGGTGAATCTGAATGAGTTACCTCCAGGTGAATCTGAATGAGTTACCTCCAGGTGAATCTGAATGAGTTACCTCCAGGTGAATCTGAATGAGTTACCTCCAGGTGAATCTGAATGAGTTACCTCCAGGTGAATCTGAATGAGTTACCTCCAGGTGAATCTGAATGAGTTACCTCCAGGTGAATCTGAATGAGTTACCTCCAGATATGTGTGTGTGAGTTTTCCTCTCCTTTGTGTGAATGGTGGACGGAGGGATGACGGAATGAGGGATGAAGGAAGGAGGGGGGATAGGAATGAGGGATCGGGGCAGGAGGGGGGAAAGGAATGAGGGATCACGGCAGGAGGGGGATGGTGTTCCCACAGTTTTTCCAAATCCCTTGCTCTGTCCGAATCCTTCTCTGAGTGTGTCCGTTGCCAGGCCGACCGAGTGTGTTAGGAGTCCATTGTGGGCCATTCACGTGTGAGTAACGAGCGGGGCCCTTCTGCTGTCTCTGTGTGTGTGTGTGTGTGTGTGTGTGTGTGTGTGTGTGTGTGTGTGTGTGTGTGTGTGTGTGTGCGTGCGGTGGTCTTTGTGTAACCTAGAGATTATGTGCTGGCGCTATTTCCCTCTGCTGTCACGTCCTCTACACACACACACACACACACACACACACACACACACACACACACACACACACACACACACACACACACACACACACACGCACATATACACACACATATACACACACACACACACACACACACACACACACACACACACTCTGTAACTCTACTCACCCTCCTCTCCCTCTTCTCCCTCCTCTCCCTCCTCTCCCTCTTCTCTCTCTTCTCCCTCCTCTCACTACCTCACCAGACCAGTAAAGATGATTCCTTACCAACCAACATAGCTTCCTCACATGCTCCCTCAGCCCCATCTCCTACGTTCAGTCCCAGTCAAATATTTGGACACATCTACTCATTCCAGGGTTTTTCTTTATTTTTTAAAATTATTTTCTACATTGTAGAATAATAGTGGAGACATCAACACTATGAAATAACACATATGGAATCGTGTAGTAAACAAATCACAATATATTTTATACTTGAGATTCTTCAAAGTAGCCACCCTTTGCATTCATGACAGCTTTTCACACTCTTAGCATTCTCTCAACCAGCTTCATGGGGTAGTCACCTGGAATGCATTTCAATTAACAGGTGTGCCTTGTTAAAAGTTAATTTGTTGAATTTCTTTCCTTCTTAATGCGTTTTAGCCAATCAGTTGTGTTGTGACAAGGTAGGGCTGGTATACAGAAGATAGCCCTATTTGGTAAAAGACCAAGTCCATATTATGGCAAGAACAGCTCAAGTAAGCAAAGAGAAACGACAGTCCATCATCACTTTAAGAAGACATGAAGGTCAGTCAATAAGGAACATTTCAAGAACTTTGAAAGTTTCTTCAAGTGTAGTCGAAAAAGCCATCAAGCGTTATGATGAAACTGTCTCTCATGAGGACCGCCACAGGAAAGGAAGACCCAGAGTTACCTCTGGTGCAGAGGATAAGTTCATTAGAGATACCTGGCTCTCATGAGGACCGTCACAGGAAAGGAAGACCCAGAGTTCCCTCTGCTGCAGAGGATAAGTTCATTAGAGTTAACTGGCTCTCATGAGGACCGTCACAGGAAAGGAAGACCCAGAGTTACCTCTGCTGCAGAGGATAAGTTCATTAGAGATACCTGGCTCTCATGAGGACCACCACAGGAAAGGAAGACCCAGAGTTAACTCTGCTGCAGGGGATAAGTTCATTAGAGTTAACTGGCTCTCATGAGGACCGTCACAGGAAAGGAAGACCCAGAGTTACCTCTGATGCAGGGGATAAGTTCATTAGAGAGTTAACTGGCTCTCATGAGGACCGTCACAGGAAAGGAAGACCCAGAGTTACCTCTGCTGCAGAGGATAAGTTCATTAGAGATACCTGGCTCTCATGAGGACCGTCACAGGAAAGGAAGACCCACAGTTACCTCTGCTGCAGAGGATAGGAAAGGCGACCAAAAGAGGAATTGGTTTTGGGGGTGACCAGTGAAATTTTCCAAGGTGGGGCTTTACCTAGCAAAGACTGTCCTGACTACATTCTGACATGTGACCTGACTACATTCTGACATGTGACCTGACTACATTCTGACATGTGTCCTGACTACATTCTGACATGTGTCCTGACTACATTCTGACATGTGTCCTGACTACATTCTGACATGTGTCCTGACTACATTCTGACCTGTGTCCTGACTACATTCTGACATGTGTCCTGACTACATTCTGACATGTGTCCTGACTACATTCTGACATGTGACCTGACTACATTCTGACATGTGTCCTGACTACATTCTGACATGTGACCTGACTACATTCTGACATGTGACCTGACTACATTCTGACATGTGTCCTGACTACATTCTGGCTGAAAAACGCTTATATTACATTTTTCAGTACATCATCAGTGTGTCCAGGCATTCAGACTGTCGACCACAGAGACATATTCTGTCCAGCCATTCAGACTGTCGACCACAGAGACATATTCTGTCCAGCCATTCAGACTGTCGACCACAGAGACATATTCTGTCCAGCCATTCAGACTGTCGACCACAGAGACATATTCTGTCCAGCCATTCAGACTGTCGACCACAGAGACATATTCTGTCCATCTAGCTGTTGTTTCAGTGTGCCAATCTGGCAACTTCTACATCTCTGTCTCTTCTCTGTAGTATATTTACATGCAATCTCCTCTTGTATATTTCTTACTCTCTTCCCATCTCTCACTATGTCACCTCACTTAGGAGTCATAAGAGATTACTTAGTCAGTTACTTAGTCAGTTACTTAGTCAGTTACTTAGTCAGTTACTTAGCCAGTTACTTAGTCAGTTACTTAGCCAGTTACTTAGTCAGTTACTTAGTCAGTTACTTAGTCAGTTACTTAGTCAGTTACTCAGTCAGTTACTTAGTCAGTTACTTAGTCAGTTACTTAGTCAGTTACTTAGTCAGTTACTTAGTCAGTTACTTAGTCAGTTTCTTAGTCAGTTACTTAGTCAGTTTCTTAGTCAGTTACTCAGTCAGTTACTCAGTCAGTTACTTAGTCAGTTACTTAGTCAGTTACTTAGTCAGTTACTTAGTCAGTTTCTTAGTCAGTTACTTAGTCAGTTACTTAGCCAGTTACTTAGCCAGTTACTTAGTCAGTTACTTAGTCAGTTACTTAGCCAGTTACTTAGCCAGTTACTTAGTCAGTTACTTAGCCAGTTACTTAGTCAGTTACTTAGTCAGTTACTTAGCCAGTTACTTAGTCAGTTACTTAGCCAGTTACTTAGCCAGTTTCTTAGCCAGTTACTTAGTCAGTTACTTAGCCAGTTTCTTAGCCAGTTACTTAGTCAGTTACTTAGCCAGTTTCTTAGCCAGTTACTTAGTCAGTTACTTAGCCAGTTACTTAGTCAGTTACTTAGTCAGTTACTTAGTCAGTTTCTTAGCCAGTTACTTAGCCAGTTACTTAGTCAGTTTCTTAGCCAGTTACTTAGCCAGTTACTTAGCCAGTTACTTAGCCAGTTTCTTAGCCAGTTACTTAGTCAGTTACTTAGCCAGTTACTTAGCCAGTTACTTAGTCAGTTACTTAGTCAGTTTCTTAGCCAGTTACTTAGCCAGTTACTTAGCCAGTTACTTAGCCAGTTACTTAGCCAGTTTCTTAGCCAGTTACTTAGCCAGTTACTTAGCCAGTTACTTAGTCAGTTACTTAGCCAGTTACTTAGCCAGTTTCTTAGCCAGTTACTTAGCCAGTTACTTAGTCAGTTACTTAGTCAGTTACTTAGCTAGTTTCTTAGTCAGTTACTTAGCCAGTTACTTAGTCAGTTACTTAGCCAGTTACTCAGCCAGTTACTTAGTCAGTTACTTAGCCAGTTACTTAGCTAGTTTCTTAGCCAGTTACTTAGCCAGTGGAACAGAAATATATTCACTATTAATGTGTAGGTTGTCTCTGCTTGGAGCAGACTTCTCAGACAACCCTTGGTCAAACTAGTCAGAGTGCTCATTGCCACGTACTGTGTGCTAAAACTCCCTGCAAAGACGTGCAGCGTTCTTGAGGATTCTTGGATGTCGGTCCCTCAGCTGGGTCCGTGGTGATGGAAACAGAGGTGCTGTGGTTGGATCAAATTGAGCGTTTTGGTGGGAAGTACTTTTTACCTGTGGCTGCCACAGTCAATCACCACCTACCCCTGTTTACGGATGTAGTAGAAAAATTGCCAATAGGTTGACGCTGCATTGATGTGCCCCTTCATGGATCTGGAGAGGATGGAAGTTGCTAGGTTGTTTGGTGGATAGCATGTTAGCTGGCTACCTAGCCCCATTGGCTAACAAGGGCGTGGCTAATGCCAATCCTATGCTGCCTAACAAGCATTGTCAATATTTGGCTGTTCTGCTGAAGAAGGTGTGTCGAGGAGATGTCTGACCCGATCCCTGTCGTCTCTTCACTATGCTACCAGACCAAGTTTCTGGAGGAGCCTGAGCATGGCTTCTGCCTCAGCAGAACACCAGGCAGAGCTCCTGGATGACATATGTGTTACTTCATTCTGCCCCATCCCCGAGCTAGGTGCACGGGGGGGCTGTTTCCTTCCCGGCGTCACGCTTGGTCCATCTCTCACCTCGCGGTCCGTTTCGACCTGGTCCGACCCCGTTCCGATCTGGTCTGTCCCCGTTTCGACCTGGTCCGACCCAGTTCTGATCTGGTCCGACCCGTTCCGATCTGGTCCGACCCGTTTCGACCTGGTCCGACCCAGTTCCGACCTGGTCCGACCCGTTCCGATCTGGTCCGTTTCGACCTGGTCCGACCCGTTCCGATCTGGTCTGTCCCGTTTCGACCTGGTCCGACCCGTTCCGATCTGGTCCAACCCGTTCCGATCTGGTCCGTTTCGACCTGGTCCGACCCGTTCCGGTCTGTCCCGTTTCGACCTGGACCGACCCCGTTCCGATCTGGTCTGTCCCCGTTCCGATCTGGTCCGACCCCGTTCCGATCTGGTCCGACCCCGTTCCGATCTGGTCCGTTCCGACCAGGTGCTGGAGCTCCGTCTGTTGGTCTTCTGGAAGGTTCTCAGGTGCAACGTCAGTCTACCTCCACAAGCAGGTTCCTAAGGGTTCCTATAGAACCTTCCTGCTCGAGGCTTCGGCTCAATGTGTTGGGGGATTCCTCCATACACCCTTCCTGTACTCAGTTCGCCCAAATCTTAAGTTGTGTCCAAATGCAGCCTTCGCTCCAGAACGTCATGGCTATGTCTTACAGGTCGTTAGCGTCTGGCTGTGTCCTACAGGTCGTTAGCGTCTGGCTGTGTCCTACAGATCGTTAGCGTCTGGCTGTCTTACAGGTTGTTAGCGTCTGGCTGTCTTACAGGTCGTTAGCTTCTTGCTATGTCCTACAGATTCTTAGCTTCTTGCTATGCCCTTAGCTTTTGAGTTATTTTGACTCCTCCCTTTTCGACTCCTCCCTTTGCTTCTGAAGAGCAACAGAGGTTACATGCCCTGTGAGCTTTACTCACGTATATTGAATGGACCCAGGTCGCAGCAGGGCTGGATTTTGGAGGCTATCTCCTCCCCCTATCTCTCCCTCCTCTCCTCCCCCTCTCTCTCCCTTCTCTCAACTGCCTCTCTCTCTCCCTCCTCCTATCCCCCTCTTTCTCCCTCCTCTCATCCCATCTCTCTCCCTCCTCCTATCCCCCTCTCACTCCCTCCTCTCCTCTCCCTCTCTCTCCCTCCTCTCCTCTCCCTCTCTCTCCCTCCTCCCATCCCCCTCTCTCTCCCTCCTCTCCTCCCCCTCTCTCTCCCTTCTCTCAACTGCCTCTCTCTCTCCCGCCTCCTATCCCCCTCTCACTCCCTCCTCTCCTCTCCCTCTCTCTCCCTCCTCCCATCCCCCTCTCTCTCCCTCCTTCCTTCCACCCCCTCTCTCTCTCCCTCCTCTAAACCGCCTCTCTCCTCTCCCTCCTCCTATCCCCTCTCTCTCCCTCCTCTCATCCCCGTCTCTCTCATTCCCCTCTCTCTCCCTCCTTCCACCCCCTCTCTCTCCATCCCCCTCTCTCTCCCTCCTTCCATCCCCCTCTCTCTCCATCCCCCTCTCTCCCCTCCTCCTATCTCCATCCTCCCATCCCCCTCTCAGTCTCTCCTCTCTATCTCTCCTCTCATCTCCCTAACACTTTTTTGGTTAACTACATGATTCCATGTGTTATTTCATAGTTTTGATGTCTTCAAATGTAGAAACTAGCAAAAATAAAGAAAAACCCTGGGATGAGTAGATGTCCAAACTTTTTGACTGGTACTGTAAGTACATGGTTTGAGAGATAGAGCGAGCGGAGAGAGCGAAAGAGAGACAGAGTGTAACAGAGCTCTGGAGAGAACAAGGCTTTGTGGCTCTCATCATCCATTGCCACTTTCCCAGCCTCCCAACTACAGACAGACATGCTGACATTCTTTCCCAGCCTCCCAGTGTTCAACTACAGACAGACATGCTGACATTCTTTCCCAGCCTCCCAGTGTTCAACTACAGACAGACGAGCCGAGTGGGACAGGCTGACGAGCCGAGTGGGACAGGCTGACGAGCCGAGTGGGACAGGCTGACGAGCCGAGTGGGACAGGCTGACGAGCCGAGTGGGACAGGCTGACGAGCCGAGTGGGATAGGCTGACGAGCCGAGTGCGTGTCAGGGGCCAGGGCTATTAAATGATCAGAGAGCTGCTTTCCCCAGACACTGCTCACACACACGCACACACACACACACACACACACACACACACACACACACACACACACACACACACACACACAGTGACACTGCTCCCACTGAGAACAGAACTGCTCTCCTTCCAGCTGGAGAAGTGCCCAGAGGTCTGTCTGTGTGTGTCCTCTACAAGTCATACAGTACATGGTTTCACAGAACAGCAGCTGTTCTCTGAAACCAGAGAGAGACAGACATCACCTAGT
>NC_056461.1:48165724-48180724 GCF_018296145.1 Oncorhynchus tshawytscha | reverse complement strand
TCCTACACTCTTCTAACCCAGGCTGTACTGACCCAATTTTGTACCACAGCTCTCAGTAATGTCCAGCTGTGACACAACCTGGGATCGAACCCCAGGCTGTAATTACGCCTCAGCACTGTGATGCGGTGCCTTGGACCGCTGTGGAGGCCGGGAATTCTTTAAACATCAATTATCTCGGTGGTGATATGTAACGGTTTAGATTTGCCAGTTTAAATTTAACTCATCTGCATTGACCCTGTTTTGCACTGTCTTTGTGCTCACTCACTCACTCACGCACTCACGCACTTACACATAATGCACTGACACTCTCACATAAAACCAAAAACACATTCACATACACTACATACACACACACACACACACATTCCATATACGTATTCTAGAACACTGAGGAACATTCTAGAACAGTTATTGAGGAACATTCTACAATAATGTGATTGGGGAGCATTCTACAACACTGAGGAACATTCTAGAACACTGAGTAACATTCTAGAACAATCAGATCGTTATACTAGTACCTACCTCAAATACCTTATTATTATCTATCCTGATGCCTAGTCACTTTACCCTGCCTTCATGTACATATCTACCTCAAATACCTTATTATTATCTATCCTGATGCCTAGTCACTTTACCCTGCCTTCATGGACACACCTACTCATTCAAGGGTTTTTCTTTATATAATGACGAAGCAAACACAAGTTTGTAGAACTATCACATTTACATAAGTATTCAGACCCTTTACTCAGTATTTTGTTGAAGTACCTTTGGCAGCGATTACAGCCTCGAGTCTTCTTGGGTAGGTATGATGCTACAAGCTTGGCACACCTGTATTTGGGGAGTTTCTCCTCATTCTTCTCTGCAGATCCTCTCAAGCTCTGTCAGGTTGGATGAGGAGCATCTCTGCACAGCTATTTTCAGGTCTCCTCAGAGACGTTCGATCGGGTTCACGTCCAGGCTCTTGCTGGCCCACTCAAGGACATTCAGAGAATTGACTTGGCTTTGTGCTTCACCCTAGTCTGAGCTTTTCATCAATGATCTCTCTGACTAGTCTCTCAGTCCCTGCCGCTGAAAAACATCCCCACAACATGATGCTGTTAACACCTGCCACCACCATGATTCACCGTAGGGATGGTGCCAGGTTTCCTCCACAAGTGAGGCTTGGCATTCAGGCCAAATAATTAAAACTTGGTTTCATCAGACCAGAGAATCTTGTTTTTCATGGTCTGAGAGTCTTTAAGGGCCTTTTGGCAAACTCCAAGTTGGCTGTCATGTGCCTTTTACTGAGGAGTGGCTTCTGTCTGGTCGCTCTACCATAAAGGCCTGATTGGTGGCGTGCTGCAGAGATGGTTGTCCTTCTGGAAGGTTCTCCCATCTACAGTACATATCTACCTCAAATACCTCATTCCCATGTTATTACCTCATACCTGTGTTATTACCTGGTACTTCCTGTATATAGTCATGCTATTACCTGGTACTTCCTGTGTATAGCCATGATCAGGTACTGGTACTGCCTGTATATAAATTCAGCAAAAAAAGTATAGTCCTCTCACTGTCAACTGCGTTTATTTTCAGCAAATTTAACATGTGTAAATATTTGTGTGAACATAACAAGATTCAACAACTGAGACATAAAACTGAACAAGTTCCACAGACAAGTTGGAAACAGGTTAGAAACAGTTTGGAAACAGGTTAGAAACAGTTTGGAAACAGGTTAGAAACAGGTTGGAAACAAGTTGGAAACAGGTTGGAAACAGGTTAGAAACAGTTTGGAAACAGGTTAGAAACAGGTTAGAAACAGTTTGGAAACAGGTTGGAAACAGGTTGGAAACAGGTTAGAAACAGGTTGGAAACAGGTTGGAAACAGGTTGGAAACAGGTTGGAAACAGGTTGGAAACAGGTTGGAAACAGGTTAGAAACAGGTTGGAAACAGTTTGGAAACAGAAACAGGTTGGAAACAGGTTGGAAACAGGTTGAAACAGGTTTGGAAACAGGTTGGAAACAGGTTAGAAACAGGTTGAAACAGGTTGGAAACAGGTTGGAAACAGGTTGAAACAGGTTTGGAAACAGGTTGAAACAGTTTGGAAACAGGTTAGAAACAGGTTGGAAACAGGTTGGAAACAGGTTGGAAACAGTTGGAAACAGGTTGGAAACAGGTTGGAAACAGGTTGGAAACAGGTTGGAAACAGTTGGAAACAGGTTGGAAACAGTTTGGAAACAGGTTGGAAACAGGTTGGAAACAGGTTGGAAACAGGTTGGAAACAGGTTGGAAACAGGTTGAACAGGTTGGAAACAGGTTGGAAACAAACAGTTTTGAAACAGGTTGGAAACAGGTTGGAAACAGGTTGGAAACAGGTTGGAAACAGGTTGGTTGGAAACAGGTTGGAAACAGGTTGGAAAAACAGGTTGAAACAGTTTGGAAACAGGTTGGAAACAGGTTGGAAACAGGTTGGAAACAGGTTGGAAACAGGTTGGAAACAGGTTGGAAACAGGTTGGAAACAGGTTGGAAACAGGTTGGAAACAGGTTGGAAACAGGTTGGAAACAGGTTGGAAACAGTTTGGAAACAGGTTGGAAACAGGTTAGAAACAGGTTGGAAACAGTTTGGAAACAGGTTGGAAACAGGTTGGAAACAGGTTGGAAACAGGTTGTTGGAAACAGGTTGGAAACAGTTTGGAGACAGGTTGGAAACAGGTTGGAAACAGGTTGAAACAGTTTGGAAACAGGTTGGAAACAGGTTGGAAACAGTTTGGAAACAGGTTGGAAACAGTTTGGAAACAGGTTGGAAACAGGTTGAAACAGGTTGGAAACAGGTTGGAAACAGGTTGGAAACAGGTTGGAAACAGTTTGTTGAAACAGGTTGGAAACAGGTTGGAAACAGGTTGGAAACAGTTTGGAAACAGGTTGGAAACAGGTTAGAAACAGGTTGGAAACAGTTTGGAAACAGGTTGGAAACAGGTTGGAAACAGAAACAGGTTGGAAACAGGTTGGAAACAGGTTAGAAACAGTTTGGAAACAGGTTGGAAACAGGTTGGAAACAGGTTGGAAACAGTTTGGAAACAGGTTGGAAACAGTTTGGAAACAGGTTGGAAACAGGTTGGAAACAGGTCGGAAACAGGTTGAAACAGGTTGGAAACAGGTTGAAACAGTTTGGAAACAGGTTGGAAACAGGTTGGAAACAGGTTAGAAACAGGTTGGAAACAGGTTGGAAACAGTTTGGAAACAGGTTAGAAACCGGTTGGAAACAGGTTGGAAACAGGTTGGAAACAGGTTAGAAACAGGTTGGAAACAGGTTAGAAACAGTTTGGAAACAGGTTGGAAACAGGTTAGAAACAGGTTGGATTCAGCTCTGTCTTTTTCCTCCAGCCCCTGACTGACTCTGGCTGTTCCATCCATAGAAATGTCATTTTAATTGGGAAGGCCTGTTGTATATATATTCTGTCTATGCTAACATCACTGTATGGAGGCCAACTGAAGTTCTCGGCTGTTGTTAGAGGTTGTCTCTATCTGGGCTTTCTTGTTGTCTACAGCCTTACAGACTCACATACCCCACGTCTCCTAGATGGATGTTGTAGCAAGGACCATGAGATCAGTTCTAGATGGTGTTTTTTCACCGGGACAAGCTTGAAATCCCTCTGTGATCTTTCTCTTCCATTTTTCTCTCAGCATGTGATGCTGCTTGACTTTTACCTCTGTTCTTTAAGACTCATCAATACTGTATATTTTTACACAGAGAGACAGAGAGAGACAGACGTATACAGTGGGGCAAAAAAGTATTTAGTCAGCCACCAATTGTGCAAGTTCTCCCACTTAAAAAGATGAGAGTGGCCTGTAATTTTCATCATAGGTACACTTCAACTATGACAGACAAAATTAGAAAAAAAATCCAGAAAAATCACATTGTAGGATTTTTTTATTAATTTATTTGCAAATTATGGTGGAAAATAAGTATTTGGCTCCTCTGTCCTCCACTCGTTACCTGTATTAATGGCACCTGTTTGAACTTGTTATCAGTATAAAAGACACCTGTCCACAACCTCAAACAGTCACACTCCAAACTCCACTATGGCCAAGACCAAAGAGCTGTCAAAGGACACCAGAAACAAAATTGTAGACCTGCACCAGGCTGGGAAGACTGAATCTACAATAGGTAAGCAGCTTGGTTTGAAGAAATCAACTGTGGGAGCAATTATTAGGAAATGGAAGACATACAAGACCACTGATAATCTCCCTCGATCTGGGGCTCCACGCAAGATCTCACCCCGTGGGGTCAAAATGATCACAAGAACGGTGAGCAAAAATCCCAGAACCACACGGGGGACCTAGTGAATGACCTGCAGAGAGCTGGGACCAAAGTAACAAAGCCTACCATCCGTAACACACTACGCCGCCAGGGACTCAAATCCTGCAGTGCCAGACGTGTCCCCCTACTTAAGCCAGTACATGTGCAGGCCCGTCTGAAGTTTGCTAGAGAGCATTTGGATGATCCAGAAGAAGATTTCATATGGTCAGATGAAACCAAAATATAACTTTTTGGTAAAAACTCAACTCGTCGTGTTTGGAGGACAAAGAATGCTGAGTTGCATCCAAAGAACACCATACCTACTGTGAAGCATGGGGGTGGAAACATCATGCTTTGGGGCTGTTTTTCTGCAAAGGGACCAGGACGACTGATCCGTGTAAAGGAAAGAATGAATGGGGCCATGTATCATGAGATTTTGAGTGAAAACCTCCTTCCATCAGCAAGGGCATTGAAGATGAAATGTGGCTGGGTCTTTCAGCATGACAATGATCCCAAACACACCGCCTGGGCAACGAAGGAGTGGCTTCGTATGAAGCATTTCAAGGTCCTGGAGTGGCCTAGCCCATCTCCAGATCTCAACCCCATAGAAAATCTTTGGAGGGAGTTGAAAGTCCGTGTTGCCCAGCAACAGCCCCAAAACATCACTGCTCTAGAGGAGATCTGCATGGAGGAATGGGCCAAAATACCAGCAACAGTGTGTGAAAACCTTCTGAAGACTTACAGAAAACGTTTGACCTCTGTCATTGCCAACAAAGGGTATATAACAAAGTATTGAGATAAACTTTTGTTATTGACCAAATACTTATTTTCCACCATAATTTGCAAATAAATTCATTAAAAATCCTACAATGTGATTTTCTGGGACAGACATATTTATTTTACTTTATATAAAAGCTTTTCAAATATATATATATATATATATATATATATATATATAGAGAGAGAGAGAGAGAGAGAGGCAGATATATATAGAGAGAGAGAGCTAAACAGAGACAGAGACAGAGAGAAAGGTATATATATTTATATATATATATGTGAGACAGAGAGAGAGAGAAACAGAGAGAGAGAGGGGGATGGAGAGAGAGACAGGGAGAGCGAGAGAGAGATATATATATAGAGAGAGAGACAGCTAGACAGAGAGAGAGAGAGAGACAGGTATATATATATATATATAGAGAGAGAGAGACAGCTAGACAGAGAGAGAGAGACAGGTATATATATATATATATATATATATATATAGAGAGAGAGAGAGAGAGAGAGAGAGAGAGACAAAGAGAGAGAGAGAGAGAGAGACAAAGAGAGAGAGAGACAAAGAGAGAGAGAGACAGAGACAGAGAGACAAAGGGAGAGAGAGACAGAGACAGAGAGAGAGAGAGATACAGAGAGAGAGACAGAGAGAGAGACAGAGAGAGGGGAAGAGAGAGACAGAGAGAGTGAGACAGGAGAGGGGAAGAGAGAGACAGAGAGAGAGAGACAAAGAGAGACAGAGAGAGAGAGAGAGAGGGAGAGAGGTTTTTAGGTGGTGCAGCTCAGAGTTTTCTGTTAGATGCTTTGATCTGGGAGAATATACTTCTAGTGAGGAAGGATGTATGATTGGACACACACACGCACACACACACACACACACACACACACACACACACACACACACACACACACACACACACACACACACACAGGGATATATGATTGTATTTCTCCCACTGTGCAGGGATGTACTGTTTGAGTGTGTTTTCAACACTGCAGATAACAAAGCTCCTTTCATCCATGGAGCTACTAAAGCTTTCCCTCTTAGCTTCTCTCTGTGTGTGTGTGTGTGTGTGTGTGTGTGTGTGTGTGTGTGTGTGTGTAGCTTAGCCTTTCTCTCTCAGCTATTGTTGGCCCACTGCAAGCCAGAACTCAGTACCAAGCCACTTTACATGACCAGAACAAAGTTTATCTTCTTATGTGTACTATAGTAAACTATAGTAAATAGTAAACTATAGTTTGTACTATAGTACTTTGATGTATTGGAATGTGAATGTAATGTTGTCTGTATCTCAGTTGGTAGAGTGCGGTGCTGTGCCAGGATAGAGGTTTAGATTCCTGGAATGGGAACCTGGATCCACCCGTATAAACATGACTGGATGTATGGTATTTCTTTGATTAAATTATAGTGTAAATTAGAATCAGTGATGTGAATTAGGATTATATTAACACACTGTGTCTCTCTCTCTCTCTCTCTCTCTGTCTCTGTCTCTCTCTCTCTCTCTCTCTCTCTCTCTATGTGTCTCTCTGTCTCTCTCTCTCTCTCTCTCTCTCTCTCTCTCTGTCTCTCTCTCTGTCTCTCTGTCTCTCTCTCTGTGTGTCTCTCTCTCTCTCTGTGTCTCTCTGTCTCTCTCTCTCTCTGTGTCTCTTTCTCTCTCTTCTAGGTGAGTACATACATTTTGAAGATACACACCTACCGTGCTTCGGGGTATCCTGGGGTTTTGTGAGTAGCAAATGGACACCTGGATAAACCTGACATTACTGTGCTGTTTCCTGGACATCCTTACAAGTGGTGTTCTGAGCTTTCACATTTTCTATTATATCGAGGGGGTGGGTTGTGTGTGCGTGTGTGTGTGTGTTTGTATGCTGTGGTGTGGTGTGGTGTGTGTGTGTGTGCTTGCGCACATTTGTGTGTGTATTAATTGGTGTGCTAGTGTGCATGTCTGCTCTTCCTCATCCTATATGTGAGGGGTCCCCATCCTGGCCCTATATGTGAGGGGTCCCCATCCTGGTCCTATATGTGAGGGGTCCCCATCCTGGTCCTATATGTGAGGGGTCCCCATCCTGGTCCTATATGTGAGGGGTCCCCATCCTCGTCCTATATGTGAGGGGTCCCCATCCTGGTCCTATATGTGAGGGGTCCCCATCCTGGTCCTATATGTGAGGGGTCCCCATCCTGGTCCTATATGTGACCCCATTCAGGAAATGAGGCGTCTGACGCGAGTCACGACTTCATAGGAGAGCCGTTTCAACTTAAAAATTAACTTTGTAAAAAAATAATGGGGGAGTGGGGGGGGGGTGCAGAAATACCTTGTACATGTGAACCTTAATGTGCCTCAATAACAAACTTGTATGCTATCTGTAAATACCCAATACAATTGTTAAATTACTAGCTTTATTGGTTAAGCCACAGAAACAGGCACCTTCCCACTAGCCATGATTGGCTGAGATAATGAGTGGGCTGGATATGCCGAGAGAGGCGTTCGGATTGGTCTGCCATATAGAAGGCTTCTGTCTATTTGAGCTGGTCAGTCTGTGTTGGTAATCATGTATAAGCTGTAATCATGTAAGTGTTGCTCTCCACTTTCTGGAGGATCAAGTTATGAAATCAGTGGAATTAGAGTATGATAGCTAACGAGATGGAGGTAACATCTGTCTAAGGATTACATCTTCAAACTAAGGGCATCTGTGACATGTAATTCTTGACACGGAGACGTGTCCACGCACAATGATGTATACAGGTAAGGTAGTCTAGCTTTAGCTAGCTACATTTTCAGATGTTACAAGTTTTCTAATTTTGACAAAGTCGTTTCATTTCAAGCTAAAGTGTACTCTTAGCTAGCTAATGTTAGCTGGCTGGCTCCCGAGCTGATGCTATCATTTGTTTCCCAGGGCCCTTTGCTGTTTTAGTTAGTTAGCATTGAACATGGTTGTTTAGCTCCCAGCACCGTGGGATTGTTGGCACTGTTCATTGTTGTTTAACTAGCTAACGTTAGCTGGCTGGCTCATTAGCTGATGGTACGTTGTCTACCTAGCTAGCTAGCAATATGTCTTAAGCTAGAGTGAACTGTTAGCTAGCTAGCTAGCGTCAGCTGGTTTGGCTCATAAGCTGACGTTATTATTTGTTTCCCAGAGCCGTGTGCTGTTCTAGTTAGAGACTAATGTTAGCAAGCTAACTATATGTCTTAAGATAGAGTGTACTGTTAGCTAGCTAGCTAATGTTAGCTGGCTGGCTCCCTAGCTGACGTTATTATTCGTATCCCAGAGCCGTATGCTGTTCTAGTTAGAGACTAATGTTAGCTAGCTAACATTGAACATGGTCGGTTAGCTCCCAGCACAGTGGCATTGCAATTGTTGGCACTGTTAATTGTTTGACTAGCTAACGTTGACTGGCTGGCACGTTAGCTAACGTTACGTGACGTGTGTACAACACCTGTTGAATATGGCCGGTGTCAGTAAACATCTGCAAAAAAGTGCAATGAAATTGTTGTCGGCAGAGCTGTTTAGGCTGTTTTCATGTCATCCCTAGACAAATCATCGTCCAGAGAGTCAACTTTGTGCTCCGAACACTCCCAGAGCGAAACGAGATGGGCGGGGGTAAACGCTTAAGAGGGCGTGAACGATGCTGAATGGGCGGGGCTAAATGCTTAAGAGGGCGTGAACGATGCTGAATGGGTGGGGCTACGGCTTAAGAGGCCGTGAACGATGCTGAATGGGTTTAGACAAAAAAAACGAGCTCTTCACTAGAGAGCAAAACATTCACATTTCTCAAAAAGTGAGTTTACAAGTTGAGAAACTGTCAAAGCAGAATTAGAAGCAAAAGTCTCTACTTCTACCTAATGGATCCAGGTGGTGGGCCACATATGTGAGGTGCTTGGACTGAAGGGGAATCTATCCCCAATCTCTCTCTAACGGGATTATATTCAGCCCTACCCTAGTGCACTTTGAAGTGTGTTTGTTTCTGTGCGTGTGTGTGCGTATGTGCGTGCATCCCTGCTAGCGTGTGTATATGTGTGTGTGTGTGTGTGTTGTTGTGTGTGTGGTTGTGTGTGTGTGTGCGCTTTAAAGAGGTCTATTAGAAATATCTGAATGTTTGATGGTGAGAGGTTTGGTCTTTGGTTCAGAGGAGTTGGGCAGGACGTCATGCTGTAGGGAGTTGGGCAGGACATCATGCTGTAGGGAGTTGGGCAGGACGTCAGGCTGTAGGGAGTTGGGCAGGACGTCAGGCTGTAGGGAGTTGGGCAGGACGTCATGCTGTAGGGAGTTGGGCAGGACGTCAGGCTGTAGGGAGTTGGGCAGGACGTCATGCTGTAGGGAGTTGGGCAGGACGTCATGCTGTAGGGAGTTGGGCAGGACGTCATGCTGTAGGGAGTTGGGCAGGACGTCATGCTGTAGGGAGTTGGGCAGGACGTCATGCTGTAGGGAGTTGGGCAGGACGTCAGGCTGTAGGGAGTTGGGCAGGACGTCATGCTGTAGGGGGCAGTGTGGGCAGGACGTCATGCTGTAGGGAGTTGGGCAGGACGTCATGCTGTAGGGAGTTGGGCAGGACGTCAGGCTGTAGGGAGGACGTCATGCTGTAGGGAGTTGGGCAGGACGTCATGCTGTAGGGAGTTGGGCAGGGATGCTGTAGGAGTTGGGCAGGACGTCATGCTGTAGGGAGTTGGGCAGGACGTCATGCTGTAGGGAGTTGGGCAGGACGTCATGCTGTAGGGAGTTGGGCAGGACGTCATGCTGTAGGGAGTTGGGCAGGACGTCATGCTGTAGGGAGTTGGGCAGGACGTCATGCTGTAGGGAGTTGGGCAGGACGTCATGCTGTAGGGAGTTGGGCAGGACGTCATGCTGTAGGGAGTTGGGCAGGACGTCATGCTGTAGGGAGTTGGGCAGGACGTCATGCTGTAGGGAGTTGGGCAGGACGTCATGCTGTAGGGAGTTGGGCAGGACGTCATGCTGTAGGGAGTTGTCATGCTGCAGGACGTCATGCTGTAGGGAGTTGGGCAGGACGTCATGCTGTAGGGAGTTGGGCAGGGATGCTGTGGGCAGGCAGGACGTCATGCTGTAGGGAGTTGGGCAGGACGTCATGCTGTAGGGAGTTGGGCAGGACGTCATGCTGTAGGGAGTTGGGCAGGACGTCATGCTGTAGGGAGTTGGGCAGGACGTCATGCTGTAGGGAGTTGGGCAGGACGTCATGCTGTAGGGATTTGGGCAGGACGTCATGCTGTAGGGAGTTGGGCAGGATGTCCACACACACACACACACACACACACACACATATATAGACACACGCTAGGGATATGTGTGTGAGTGAGTGTGTGTGAGTGATTGTGTGTGTGTGAGTGAGTATGTGTGAGCGTGTGTTTGTGAGCGTGTGTGTGTGAGTGTGTGTGAGTGTGTGAACTAAGAGGAGGGCATGTGCATGTTAATGTTTTTAAAGCACAACCACCGATTTGACACTTTGTTGCCATGGTTCCTAACGATCATTATTAGAGCATTAGCATAAAGGCCAGACCTCTCTTTCGTGCAGACACACTCACACACACACACAAACATACAGACACACACACACACACACACACACACACACACACACACACACACACACACACACACACACACACACACACACACACACACACACAGACACAGACACAGAAACACACACACAGGTACACACAAACTCATATACACACGCTCACACAACCACACACACACGCTCACACACGCCCACAAATACACACACGTTCACACACACACACACACACACACACACACACACACACACACACACACACACACACACACACAACCACGCACAGACACAGACACACACACACACACACACAAACTCATATACACGCTCACACACCACGCCACACACACACACATACACACACACACACACACACACACACATACACACACACACACACACACACACACACACACACACACACACACACACACACACACACACACACACACACACAGACACAGACACAGAAACACACACACAGACACACACAAACTCATATACACACGCTCACACAACCACGCACACACACACACACACACACACACACACACACACACACACACACACGCCCACACATACACATACGTTCACACGCACACACACACACACACACACACACACACACACACACACACACACACACACACACACACACACACACACACAGAGAGAGAGAGAAGTTGCACTGAGGTTAAGAGTATACTGTCAGTTTAAAACCTTTCTTTGACAGCTCTTCAAAGAATAGTCTTTGGGTCTAAAAGCTTTTCAGAAAGAATAGCTGTCTTCTACAATAGTACAACAACACCTCAAATAGCACGTATATGTCTCTTCCTCATCTTCCTCTTCCTCTTCTTAGTTTTGAACTGAGAACGTTGAACCCGGTGTCTCCATCTTTCTCCTCTTCTCCCCCTCGTACTCCACGTACTCCTCCTCCACCACATCCTCCTCCTCATATTGCTCCTCCTCCTCCTCCTCCTCCTCGTATTGCTCCTCCTCCTCTTAGTACTCCAGGAACTCCTCCTCCTCCTCCTTGTCCTTCTCGTATTGCTTTTCCTCCTCTCCTCCTCCTCCTCCTCGTATTACTTTTCCTTCTCCTCCTCCTCATATTGGTATTCCTCCTCCTCCTTCATCTCCTCCTCATATTGCTCCTCCTCCTCCTCTTCCTCCTCGTATTGCTCCTCCTCCTCTTAGTACTCCAGGAACTCCTCCTCCTCCTCCTTGTCCTTCTCGTATTACTTTTCCTCCTCCTCCTCCTCCTCCTCCTCTTCCTCCTCGTGCTCCTCCTCCTCCTCTTCCTCCTCGTGCTCCTCCTCCTCGTATTGCTCCTCCTCCACCTCTTCTTATTGCTCCTCCTCCACCTCCTCATATTGATCCTCCTCCTCGTACTCCTCCTCCTCTTCCTCATATTGGTACTCCTCCTCCTCCACCTCCTCCTCATATTGCTCCTCCTCCTCCTCCACCGCTACCTCCTCAGCCTCCTCATATTGCTACTCCTCCTCCTCCTCCTCTTCCTCCTCGTATTGCTCCTCCTCCTCCTAGTACTCCAGGAACTCCTCCTCCTCCTCCCCGTACTCCTCGTCCTTGTCCTCCTCCTCCTCCTCCTCCTCCTCCTCCTCGTATTGCTCCTCTTCCATCTCCTCATATTGTTCCTCCTCCACCTCCTCATATTGCTCCTCCTCCTCCTCCACCTCCTCCTCTTCCTCCTCATATTGCTCCTCCTCCTCTTAGTACTCCAGGAACTCCTCCTCCTCCTCCTTGTCCTTCTCATATTACTTTTCCTCCTCCTCCTCCTCCTCCTCCTCCTCCTCCTCATCATTGCTACTCCTCCTCCTCCTCCTCTTCCTCCTCGTATTGCTCCTCCTCCTCCTCCTCGTTTTGCTCCTCCTCCTAGTACTCCAGGAACTCCTCCTCCTCCCCGTACTCCTCGTACTCATCATCCTCCTCCTCCTCGTATTGCTCCTCCTCTCTCCCTCTCTCTCTGTCTTTGTCTCTTTCTCGCTCTGTCTCTCTGTCACTCTCTCTCTGTGTCTCGCTCTGTCTCTCTGTCTCTCTGGCTCTCTCTCTCCCTCTCTCTGTCTTTCTGTCTCTCTCTCGCGTTGTCTCTCTGGCTCTCTCTCTGTGTCTCTCTCCCTCTCTCTGTCTTTCTGTCTCTCTCTCGCGTTGTCTCTCTCTGTCTCTCTCGTGCATGTACCCTCAGCAGCATGTATTATTCAGGATGCGTAGAGCACATTGACTATCTGCCACCTGCCCAGGGCTCTGTTCTGTTCAGACGTTCACACCTAGGTGCTGCTCTCATGCATGCTAACAAACACACACTACCTCTCTGACAGACGCAGGTGTGTGTGTGTGTGTGTGTGTGTGTGTGTGTGTGTGTGTGTGTGTGTGTGTGTGTGTGTGTGTGTGTGGGCTTGGCATGCTAACAGAGAACAGGCTAGCTAATGCCTCCTCAGGCACAACATACCACTGTGACAGAGAAAAGGAGAAAACAAGGGATAGAGGGAGGGAGGGAGGGTAAATTACATAATGTAGGAAGTAAATTTAGGTGTATCATCGTTCTTTTATATAAGTCATAAGTCATCCGATTACATCATATTGTTCACAGACCGTTACTATCATGCCCCATTAGTGTCTGATCATATTGTTCACAGACCGTTACTATCATGTGTTCCATTACTAATTAGAGTGTTCCATTACTAATGATAGAGGGAGTGTTCCATTACTAATAGATAGAGGGAGTGTTCCATTACTAATAGATAGAGGGAGTGTTCCATTACTAATGATAGACCATTACTAATAGATAGAGGGAGTGTTCCATTACTAATAGATAGAGGGAGTGTTCCATTACTAATGATAGAGGGGTGTTCCATTACAAATGATAGAGGGGTTGTTCCATTACTAATAGATAGAGGGAGTGTTCCATTACTAATGGGATAGATAGAGGGAGTGTTCCATTACTAATGATAGAGGGATTGTTCCATTACTAATAGATATAGGGAGTGTTCCATTACTAATAGATAGAGGGGGTGTTCCATTACTAATGGGATAGATAGAGGGAGTGTTCCATTACTAATGATAGAGTGAGTGTTCCATTACTAATGATAGAGGGAGTGTTCCATTACTAATGATAGAGGGAGTGTTCCATTACTAATAGATTCCATTACTAATGATAGATATTACTAATAGATAGAGGGAGTGTTCCATTACTAATGGAGATAGAATAGATAGAGGGAGTGTTCCATTACTAATGATAGAGGGAGTGTTCCATTACTAATAGATAGAGGGAGTGTTCCATTACTAATGATAGGATAGATAGAGGTTCCATTACTAATAGATAGAGGGAGTGTTCCATTACTAATGATAGAGGGAGTGTTCCATTACTAATAGATATTACTAATAGATAGAGGAGTGTTCCATTACTAATGATAGAGGGGTGTTCCATTACTAATGATAGAGGGAGTGTTCCATTACTAATAGATAGAGGGAGTGTTCCATTACTAATGAGAGAGGGAGTGTTCCATTACTAATGATAGAGGGAGTGTTCCATTACTAATAGATAGAGGGAGTGTTCCATTACTAATGATAGAGTGAGTGTTCCATTACTAATGATAGAGGGAGTGTTCCATTACTGATGGGATAGATAGAGGGAGTGTTCCATTACTAATGATAGAAGGAGTGTTCCATTACTAATAGATAGAGGGAGTGTTCCATTACTAATAGATAGAGGGAGTGTTCCATTCCTAATGATAGACGAAGTGTTCCCTCTCTAATGATAGAGGGGGTGTTCCATTACTAATAGATAGAGGGAGTGTTCCATTACTAATGATAGAAGGAGTGTTCCATTACTAATGATAGAGGAGGGAGTGTTCCATTACTAGATAGAGAGTGTTCATTAATAGATAGAGGGAGTGTTCCATTACTAATATAGAGGGAGTGTTCCATTACTAATAGATAGAGGGAGTGTTCCATTACTAATGATAGAGGGAGTGTTCCATTACTAATAGATAGAGGAGTGTTCCATTACTAATGATAGAGGGAGTGTTCCATTACTAATGATAGAGGGAGTGTTCCATTACTAATGATAGAGGAGTGTTCCAGATAGAGGGAGTTTCCATTACTAATGATATTACTAATGATAGAGGGAGTGTTCCATTACTGATGGGATAGATAGAGGGAGTGTTCCATTACTAATAGATAGAGGGAGTGTTCCATTACTAATAGATAGAGGGAGTGTTCCATTACTGATGGGATAGATAGAGGGAGTGTTCCATTACTAATAGATAGAGGGAGTGTTCCATTACTAATAGATAGAGGGAGTGTTCCATTACTGATGGGATAGATAGAGGGAGTGTTCCATTACTAATAGATATTACTAATGGGAGATAGTGTTCCATTACTAATATAGAGGGAGTGTTCCATTA
>NC_056461.1:48140724-48160724 GCF_018296145.1 Oncorhynchus tshawytscha | reverse complement strand
CTCCTCTCCTCTCCTCTCCTCTCCTCTCCTCTCCTCTCCTCTCCTCTCCTCTCCTCTCCTCTCCTCTCCTCTCCTCTCTCTCCTCTCCTCTCCCTCTCCTCTCCTCTCCTCTCCTCTCCTCTCCTCTCCTCTTCTCTTCCTCCATCCTCCTCACTATCCCTCCATCCCTTCCTCCCCCCTCCATCCTTCCCCCTCCAGGCTTAGCACTGCTATGGTGAAAGAGAGGAGAAAGAGAGGAGAGGAGATGAGACGAGAAGAGGAGAGAGAGGAGAGGAGGAGAGGACAGGAGAGAGAGGAGAGTAGAGGAGGAGGAAGGAGATGAGAGGAGAGAAGAGGAGTAGGAGAGAGATGAGAGGACATGAGATGAGGAAGAGGAGGAGACAGGAGATGAGAGGAGAGAAGAGGAGTAGGAGAGAGATGAGAGGACATGAGAGGAGGAGGAGGAGGAGGAAGGAGATGAGAGGAGAGAAGAGGAGTAGGAGAGAGATGAGAGGACATGAGAGGAGGAGGAGGAGGAGACAGGATATATGCATGTTTGTGAATGCGTACGTAATGGGGTGAAGGTAGGTCATGACAGGACTGTTTTGTTAGCCTGGAATACAGTGCAGACGTGACTTTTTCCATATTTTGTTACTGACCAAATCATCGTCCCAACAGTGACTGTACGTACATTTCCCAACCAGAAGCCATGGATTACAGGCAACATCCGCACTGAGCTAAAGGATAGAGCTACTGCTTTCAAGGAGCGGGACTCTAACTCGGAAGCTTATAAGAAATCCTGCTATGCCATCCTACAAACCATCAAACAGGCAAAGCATCAATACAGGATGTGGCAGGGCTTGCAAACCATTACAGACTACAAAGGGAAGCAAAACCGAGAACTGCCCATTGACACAAGCCTACCAGACGAGCTAAACTACTTCTATGCTCGCTTCGAGGCAAATAACACTGAAACATGCATGAGAGCATCAGCTGTTCCCGAAGACTGTGTGATCACGCTCTCTGCAGCCGATGTGAGTAATACCTTTAAACAGGTCAACATTCAAATGGCCGCAGGGCCAGACGGATTACCAGGATGTGTACTCTGAGCATGCGCTGACCAACTGGCAGGTGTCTTCACTGACATTTTCAACCTCTCCCTTTCCGAGTCTGTAATACCTACATGTTTTAAGATCACCATAGTCCCTGTGCCCAAGAACAGACGGATTACCAGGATGTGTACTCTGACCATGTGCTGACCAACTGGCAAGTGTAACGAGTCTGTAATACCAACATGTTTCAAGCAGACCACCATAGTCCCATCTCTGTGCTGAAGAACACTAAGGTAACCTGCCTAAATGACTACCGACCCATAGCACTCACGTCTGGAGCCATGAAGTGCTTTGAAAGGCTGGTCATGGCTCACATCAAAAACATCATGCCAGAAACCCTAGACCCACTCCAATTTACATATCGCCCCAACAGATCCACAGATGATGCAATCTCTATTACACTCCACACTCCCCTTTCCCACCTGGACAAAAGGAACACCTATGTGAGAATGTTATTCATTGATTACAGCTCAGTGTTCAACATCATATTGTCCTCAAAACTCATCAATAAGCTAAGGATCCTGCGACTAAACACCTCCCTCTGCAACTGGATCCTGGACTTCCTGACGGGCCGCCCCCAGGTGGTAAGGGTAGGTAACAACACATCCGCCATGCTGATCTCAACACAGGGGCCCCTCAGGGGTGCGTGCTCAGTCCCCTGCTGTACTCCCTGTTCACTCATGACTGCACGGCCAGGCACGACTCCAACACTATCATTAAGCTTGCCGATGACACAAGAGTGGTAGGCCTGATCACCGACAAAGACGAGACAGCCTATAGGGAGGAGGTCAGAGACCTGGCCGTGTGGTGCCAGGACAACAACCTCTCCCTCAACTTGATCAAGACAAAGGAGATGATCATGGACTACAGGAAAAAGAGGACAGAACGCGCCCCCATTCTCGTCAACGGGGCTGTAGTGGAGCAGGTTGAGAGCTTCAAGTTCCTTGGTGTCCACATCACCAACAAACTAACATGGTCCAAGCACACCAAGACAGTCGTGAAGAGGGCACGACAACGCCTCTTCCCCATCAGGAGACTGAAAAGATTTGTCCTGAGTCCTCAGATCCTCACAAATGTATATAGCTGCACCATCGAGAGCATCCTGACTGATTTCATCACCTCTTGGTATGGTAACTGCTCGGCATCCAACCTCAAGGCGCTACGGAGGGTATTGCGTTCGGCCCATTAAATCACTGGGGCAAAGCTTCCTGCCATCCAGGACCTATATCTAGGTAGCGTTAAAATGACATAGATAATAAACAGCAGCAGTGTAAAAAAAAGGGGGGTTCAATGCAAAGAGTTCATGTGGCCATTTGATTGACTGTTCAGCAGTCTTATAGCTTGGGGGTAGAAGCTGTTAACGAGCCTTTTGGACCTAGACTTGGTGCTCCGGTATCGCTTGCCGCCCGGTAGCAGAGAGAACAGTCTATGGGTGGCTGGAGTCTTTGACCATTTTTAGGGCCTTCCTCTGACACCGCCTGGTATAGAGGTCAGAGGTCCTGGATGGCAGGGAGTCAATACCATGTGGGTTGTAGACAAAGAGGACATAATTCCCGTGTCATTGGAGCAGAACTGTATCCCTCTCCAGATTGATTGGACAGGATTTTCAAGGAGTAGATGATTCAAGAGGAGCTGAATGGCCCTTTTGATCCTGACTCCTCCCATCATTTCCTGATCAACCAGTCATACTATATGTGTCTTTGTGATTAGCTATTTCATCATGACCACCTCTCCCATCTTCTGCACCAGTTCTCTGCACTTTACTACACCTGAGACACTCAAACACATTGAAAGGTGCTACACTGTTCATACTGTATTTCTCTCTTCTTTTGACCATATTCTTGTTGAATACTCAGTTCTCTTTCACAGTTAGCATTAAATATTGTAGACTCTTCTCCTGTATTTTAGATTTTGACAAGTAAGGGTTCTTTGAATATCTAGCATCTGTTTGCTATTACAGAGCCATGTATGGTTTATATGCATATATTCTGTGAATCCACAAAGGCAGACAACTTTCAAAGATTGATAGAATAGATCCATATTTATTTTATGGTGATTCAACAGCACAAGCCTGCGCCAGGCAGAACTAGTTCCTGGTGTCACTTTTATTTAAAAACCCCAGGAACCCAATACAATACTTTTAGCTGTAAGTTGCAAACTTTTAGTTCTGTCTGGTTTAGTTTAATTATCCCAGTTCTCGACTAGGAGAAATATGCCAATTCAGGAAGAACTAGAAGTATGTAACCTGTGGAATGAAGGAGAAGATATCCTGTAGGATTCTGGTACTTTAGTGGCTACATCCGTAGTAGGGAACTAGTTAATGTCCTGTAGGAACTAGTTAATATCCTGTAGGATTCTGGTACTTTACTGGCTCCATCCGTAGTAGGAAACTAGTTAATATCCTGTAGGAACTAGTTATTATCCTGTAGGAACTAGTTAATATCCTGTAGGATTCTGGTACTTTAGTGGCTCCATCCGTAGTAGGGAACTAGTTAATATCCTATAGGAACTAGTTATTATCCTGTAGGATTCTGGTACTTTAGTGGCTACATCCGTAGTAGGGAACTAGTTAATATCCTGTAGGAACTAGTTATTATCCTGTAGGATTCTGGTACTTTAGTGGCTACATCCATAGTAGGGAACTAGTTAATATCCTGTAGGAACTAGTTAATATCCTGTAGGATTCTGGTACTTTAGTGGCTACATCCGTAGTAGGGAACTAGTTAATATCCTGTAGGAACTAGTTAATATCCTGTAGGATTCTGGTACTTTAGTGGCTACATCCAGAGTAGGGAACTAGTTAATATCCTGTAGGAACTAGTTAATATCCTGTACGATTCTGGTACTTTAGTGGCTACATCCGTAGTAGGGAATTAGTTAATTTCCTGTAGGAACTAGTTAATATCCTGTAGGAACTAGTTAATATCCTGTAGGATTCTGGTACTTTAGTGGCTCCATCCGTAGTAGGGAACTAGTTAATATCCTGTAGGAACTAGTTAATATCCTGTAGGATTCTGGTACTTTAGCGGCTACATCCGTAGTAGGGAACTAGTTAATATCCTGTAGGAACTAGTTAATATCCTGTAGGAACTAGTTAATATCCTGTAGGATTCTGGTACTTTAGTGGCTCCATCCGTAGTAGGGAACTAGTTAATATCCTGTATGAACTAGTTAATATCCTGTAGGATTCTGTTACTTTAGTGGCTACATCTGTAGTAGGGAACTAGTTAATTTCCTGTAGGAACTAGTTAATATACTGTAGGATTCTGGTACTGTAGTGGCTCCATCCGTAGTAGGGAACTAGTTAATATCCTGTAGGATTCTGGTACTTTAGTGGCTACATCCGTAGTAGGGAACTAGTTAATATCCTGTAGGAACTAGTTAATATCCTGTAGGAACTAGTTCATATCCTGTAGGAACTAGTTAATATCCTGTAGGATTCTGGTACTTTAGTGGTTCCATCCGTAGTAGGGAACTAGTTAATATCCTGTAGGAACTAGTTAATATCCTGTAGGATTCTGTTATTCTGGTACTGTTAGTGGCTCCTGTATCTGGTACTGTAGTGGCTCCATCCGTAGTAGGAACTAGTTAATATCCTGTAGGAACTAGTTAATATCCTGTAGGATTCTGGTACTTTAGCGGCTACCATCCGTAGTAGGGAACTAGTTAATATCCTGTAGGAACTAGTTAATATCCTGTAGGAACTAGTTTATATCCTGTAGGAACTAGTTAATATCCTGTAGGATTCTGGTACTGTAGTGGTTCCATCCGTAGTAGGAAACTAGTTAATATCCTGTAGGAACTAGTTAATATCCTGTAGGAAGTAGTTTAATATCCTGTAGGATTCTGGTTAATATCCTGTATGAACTAGTTAATATCCTGTAGGATTCTGGTTAATATCCTGTAGGAACTAGTTAATATCCTGTAGGATTCTGGTTAATATCCTGTATGAACTAGTTAATATCCTGTAGGAACGAGTTAATATCCTGTAGTATTCTGGTACTGTAGTGGTTCCATCCGTAGTAGGGAACTAGTTAATATCCTGTAGGATTCTGGTACTTTTCTGGTAGTGGCCATAGGGAACATCCTGTAGTAGGGATCCGCAGTAGTTAATATCCTGTAGGAACTAGTTAATATCCTGTAGGAACTAGTTCATATCCTGTAGGAACTAGTTAATATCCTGTAGGATTCTGGTACTTTAGTGGTTCCATCCGTAGTAGGGAACTAGTTAATATCCTGTAGGAACTAGTTAATATCCTGCAGGAACTAGTTAATATCCTGTAGGATTCTGTTACTTCAGTGGTTCCATCCGTAGTAGGGAACTAGTTAATATCCTGTAGGAATTAGTTAATATCCTGTAGGAACTAGTTAATATCCTGTAGGATTCTGTTACTTCAGTGGCTCCATCTGTAGTAGGGAACTAGTTAATATCCTGTATGATTCTGGTACTTTAGTGGCTCCATCCATAGTAGGAAACTAGTTAATATCCTGTAGGATTCTGGTACTGTAGTGGTTCCATCCGTAGTAGGAAACTAGTTAATATCCTGTAGGAACTAGTTAATATCCTGTAGGAACTAGTTAATATCCTGTACAATTCTGGTACTGTAATGGTTCCATCTGTAGTAGGGAACTAGTTAATATCCTGTAGGAACTAGTTGATATCCTGTAGGAACTAGTTAATATCCTGTAGGATTCTGGTACTGTAGTGGTTCCATCCGTAGTAGGAAACTAGTTAATATCCTGTAGGAACTAGTTAATATCCTGTAGGATTCTGTTACTTTAGTGGCTACATCTGTAGTAGGGAACTAGTTAATTTCCTGTAGGAACTAGTTAATATACTGTAGGATTCTGGTACTGTAGTGGCTCCATCCGTAGTAGGGAACTAGTTAATATCCTGTAGGATTCTGGTACTTTAGTGGCTACATCCGTAGTAGGGAACTAGTTAATATCCTGTATGAACTAGTTAATATCCTGTAGGATTCTGTTACTTTAGTGGCTACATCCGTAGTAGGGAACTAGTTAATATCCTGTAGGATTCTGGTACTTTAGTGGCTACATCCGTAGTAGGGAACTAGTTAATATCCTGTAGGAACTAGTTAATATCCTGTAGGAACTAGTTAATATCCTGTAGGAACTAGTTAATATCCTGTAGGATTCTGTTACTTCAGTGGTTCCATCCGTAGTAGGGAACTAGTTAATATCCTGTAGGAACTAGTTTATATCCTGTAGGAACTAGTTAATATCCTGTAGGATTCTGGTACTGTAGTGGTTCCATCCGTAGTAGGAAACTAGTTAATATCCTGTAGGAACTAGTTAATATCCTGTAGGAACTAGTTAATATCCTGTAGGATTCTGGTTAATATCCTGTATGAACTAGTTAATATCCTGTAGGAATGAGTTAATATCCTGTAGTATTCTGGTACTGTAGTGGTTCCATCCGTAGTAGGGAACTAGTTAATATCCTGTAGGATTCTGGTACTTTAGTGGCTACATCCGTAGTAGGGAACTAGTTAATATCCTGTAGGAACTAGTTAATATCCTGTAGGAACTAGTTCATATCCTGTAGGAACTAGTTAATATCCTGTAGGATTCTGGTACTTTAGTGGTTCCATCCGTAGTAGGGAACTAGTTAATATCCTGTAGGAACTAGTTAATATCCTGCAGGAACTAGTTAATATCCTGTAGGATTCTGTTACTTCAGTGGTTCCATCCGTAGTAGGGAACTAGTTAATATCCTGTAGGAATTAGTTAATATCCTGTAGGAACTAGTTAATATCCTGTAGGATTCTGTTACTTCAGTGGCTCCATCTGTAGTAGGGAACTAGTTAATATCCTGTAGGAACTAGTTAATATCCTGTAGGAACTAGTTAATATCCTGTACAATTCTGGTACTGTAATGGTTCCATCCGTAGTAGGGAACTAGTTAATATCCTGTAGGAACTAGTTTATATCCTGTAGGAACTAGTTAATATCCTGTAGGATTCTGGTACTGTAGTGGTTCCATCCGTAGTAGGAAACTAGTTAATATCCTGTAGGAACTAGTTAATATCCTGTAGGAACTAGTTAATATCCTGTAGGATTCTGGTTAATATCCTGTATGAACTAGTTAATATCCTGTAGGATTCTGGTTAATATCCTGTATGAACTAGTTAATATCCTGTAGGAACGAGTTAATATCCTGTAGTATTCTGGTACTGTAGTGGTTCCATCCGTAGTAGGGAACTAGTTAATATCCTGTAGGATTCTGGTACTTTAGTGGCTACATCCGCAGTAGGGATCTAGTTAATATCCTGTAGGAACTATTTAATATCCTGTAGGATTCTGGTACTTTAGTGGCTACATCCGCAGTAGGGAACTAGTTAATATCCTGTAGGAACTAGTTAATATCCTGTAGGAACTAGTTAATATCCTGTAGGATTCTGCTACTGTAGTGGCTACATCCGTAGTAGGGAACTAGTTCATATCCTGTAGGAACTAGTTAATATCCTGTAGGATTCTGCTACTGTAGTGGCTACATCCGCAGTAGGGAACTAGTTAATATCCTGTAGGAACTAGTTAATATCCTGTAGGAACTAGTTAATAACCTGTAGGATTCTGCTACTGTAGTGGCTCCATCCGTAGTAGGAAAGTGGCATTAGACGGTTAGTTCTGTGAATCAGACAATGAATCAGAACATTTTGTAAAAACGGCAGTTGTTCAAAGTTAAACATTTCTCTGTACAAACATCTTGTTTACATACATACAGACAGGCATTCAGGTTAGTTTTGATAATGGAGTGACACCAAACTAAGGTGTGACTGTGTGATGTGAATAGACATGCTAGTTCAGCTTGTTTATTTATTTATTTAATTTTTTACCCCTTTTTCTCCCCAATTAGTAGTTACAGTCTTGTCCCATCGGTGCAACTCCCGTACGGACTCGGGAGAGAGGTAGATGGAGAGCCCGTGTGTCCACCGAAACATGACCCTGCCTCTTGACACAATGTTCGCTTAACCTGGAAGCCAGCCGCACCAATGTGTCGGAAGAAACAGCGTCCAGCTGGCGACCGAAGCTTAGAGGCCCCCGGCCCAGCCACACGGAGTCGCGATGGGACAAGGACATCTCTGCTCGGCTGGCCAAACCCTCCCCTAACACGGTCGACGCTGGGGACAATTGTACCCCGCCTCATGGGTCTCCCGGTCACAGCAGGTTGTGACATAGTCTGGGACCGAACCCGTGTCTGTAGTGACACCTCAAGCATTGCGAAGCAGTGCCTTAGACCGCTAAGATGTCGTAGAGCAGAGTAACTCCAATGGCAACACAGCCGCAGGCAATATGAGGTTATTTTCACGGCGCATCTAGAGAACATTACTAACCCCTACGATCCGTATTTCCGCTGGCTGCCTCACCACCACCACTGATTTAGGCTGAAACACCTGCATTTTGGAGCTGCCTTCCTCAAGAAAGCAAAAAAGAGACCATGTTTGTATGCGGCTTTATTAAGTCAATGATTATTTTTTAATTTTTTTTTACATTGTTTTCAAACTGATATGTGACACGTATTAATGCCAAAATAACATGCAAAACAGGCAATCCCCTCAAACCTTTTATTTAAATAATGGCAAAAAATGTAGCTCTGCCCCACCTGCCCTGAATGGCCAGTCGCCACTGGTCTTTACATTAACTAACATATACATATGCAATATGAGGGAGAAGGTTGTATTGTAACTAGGTGAATGCCAGCGGTAGGCAGCGGTAGCTTATGTCACTGGAAACTCACTTGCTGGGTGGGTTGGTGGAAGAGGAGACTGTGTGCTTGTAGCGAATGTCCTGTCTGGGGTCTACGGACAGGACTGAGTACAGGAAGTGGTGAGTACAGGACGTGGTGAGTATAGGAAGTTTATAGGGTTCATAGACCTTCTTAACCACCCACTGTTTGGACTTTTCCAGAACGTTTGCTTGTACTTCACGTCTCCTGGAAAATACATGATTGTGGTGTCAACGTTTTAGACTAACAGGGGGGTGATTGGATCATTAGGCAACACACATTGTTGGTAAATGGGTCAAGTGACTAAAGACAGGGTAGTGTATTTGTTTAGGGATAATGATGCCTCTCTCATGCCTGTGGATCCAAAATGCAACCTCTTTGTGTATATACTTTGGGTATATTTCAGCAGGGCACTGTGGAAGGTCTCAAGGTAACCTGAATTTGACAAAAATGTTTATATTTTTTAAGGGTAGACTAATTAACATGATAACAGCATCTGAAACATACACTGTCTTGTTCTCAGGCTACCTCTAACAACCTGTGAAACCCATAACACAAACACAAACCCATACAAACATTACTCAAATTCATGTTTACTGTAAATGGAGCTAGTTTGGCCTTCAGTTTGTAAAGATTTTGCCAAGTTGCCATCAGCATTCCCTCAGAGGAATGCTAACCCCATTTTATTCATTTCTATTTGGAAAAAGCTGGCTAGTTTACATACCAAGGACATTTCAACAGAAATATGGTCAGCTGGCTGTTAGCCAGCTAGCTAGCTTTACTCGGCAGCAAGATTGCTAGCCAACGAACCATGGGACGATTTATACACATTCATCATTGCTACAAACACACAAACAGAGATTGAGTGAGCTAACAATAACTTGGCAATTATATTTTTAGAAACAGAATGTTTTCCAGATGAGTCAGTGGAATAGATGGCTACCGGCTACTATAATTAGCTGACATTAGCTAACTACCAGTCTAGTAGTGACAGAGCATGCTAAATTGATGGGCACTGTATCCAAAATATATATGATTTAGCTAATGGCTTTCAAAGATAGCTAGCTAGGCTAGGTTACCTCTAATCAAGCTCTTCTCCTGAGATGATGTTGTTGGTTGATCGGAGGTTTTGTTTTGAAGGAAAAAGTACAACTGTAACGTTATCACATCACTTCTCATCTGGCGTCGGTTAAACCATAAGTTCAGACTGAAAACACATGTAATAATCTTCTGGCTGTAAAGCTAGCTAGCTAGCTACTCTGTGTGTTATTCCTTCAGAGCTCAAGTCCAAGTAGGTGGGTACGCCCCATCTACCTTCTGGGGCAGTATCAGACATTCGCTATGAATGCTGGACCTTGTGGTTCACTATAAGTAGACAAATCGAAAACATGTGGACATTTTTGTTGTCCTTCGTGAATCCTTTCTCGTGCAGCCTTCAGGTGTTTTGTTGTGTGTCTCTAACATAGCCTAGAGCTTTCTCTAAGAAATATAACACACACACACACACACACACTCACCAACACAAACACAAACACACACACACACACGCACACACACACACACACACAAACACACACACACAGAATTAGTAGGGGGGGTTAGAGCAGAGGAGAACAGAAGGTATTTTTATTCAGAGTATGAACATGAGGAGGTATGGAGACGAGGCAGGTCTTAGAGCCACTGGGGAAGAAAAAAGAAAACAATCCTAGCCGCAACCCACTAGGTACTTGAGGATAGTAGTAGGTAGAATGAATATGGCGTTTGTTTTTGCCTTAAACCCCACTTCCATATACTACTAATAAGTTATATTGACTCAGAGATAGACAGCCCCGCTCGGGTAATACCTCCCATCCTCTCTAAGCGTGGTCGTCGTACTGTTGTCTGTACCTCCCATCCTCTCTAAGCGTGGTCGTCGTACTGTTGTCTGTACCTCCCATCCTCTCTAAGCGTGGTCGTCGTACTGTTGTCTATACCTCCCATCCTCTCTAAGCGTGGTCGTCGTGCTGTTGTCTGTACCTCCCATCCTCTCTAAGCGTGGTCGTCGTACTGGTTGTCTGTATCTCCCATCCTCTCTAAGCGTGGTCGTCGTACTGTTGTCTGTACCTCCCATCCTCTCTAAGCGTGGTCGTCGTACTGGTTGTCTGACCTCCCAGGGGTGTTTTTCAATTGTAATCTTGTACCCATTCGTTTGAACTCCACTCTTAGATGTGCAATTGTTGGCTCAAAAGAGAAGCCCAGTGTGGTCTGATCAGCCAGTGCGTTAATTTTTTGTAATTTTTTTAAAATGTGAATTCAATATTCACACTTAAGGTTTTCAAATCACATAGAAGGGCTTTGGGCTGTTGCACGATAGCAACCGAAGCCCATGTCAGTCATGTTTATAACATTCCATCATTGGTTGCTCTCAGAGTTCACCATATTGACATTGGCTGAAGCCTCAGGGCCTCTATGTTGTTGCTAAAAGTCATTCCAATTTCCACTCTTTCCTCTAAAGGGACCTAATGGTGCAGTTCTATATCATCTGATAGTCTACATAGTCTATAGTCTACATAGTCTACATACCATCTACAGTTGAAGTGGGAAGTTTACAGACACCTTAGCCGAATATATTTAAGCTGTTCACAATTCCGGACATTTAATCCTGGTAAAAATTCCCATGTCTTCGGTCAGTTAGGATCACCACTTTATTTGAAGAATGTGAAATGTCAGAATAATAGTAGAGAGAATTATTTATTTCTGCTTTTATTTCTTTCATCACATTCCCAGTGGGTCAGAAGTTTACATACACTCAATTGGTATTTGGTAGCATTACCTTTAAATTGTATAACTTGGGTCAAATGTTTTGGGTTGCCTTCCACAAGCTTCCCACAATAAGTTGGGTGATTTTTGGCCCATTCCTCCTGACAGAGCTGGTGTAACTGAGTCAGGTTTGTAGGCCTCCTTGCTCGCACACACGTTTTCAGTTCTGCCCACAAATTTTCTAGGATTGAGGTCAGGGCTTTGTGATGGCCACTCCAATACCTTGACTTTGTTGTCCTTAAGCCATTTTGCCACAACTTTGGAAGTATGCTTGGGGTCATTGTCCATTTAGAAGACACATTTGCGACCAAGCTTTAACTCAATATCAACCATCAGACAGGGCCTGCAAATGCCTATTGAACTTGAGCTTGTTTGAGTTGGAGACTCTGTGTGACTTTTTAAAAACCGTAAAGGCCTTGGGTTGATGCATCTGAACATGAGGAAATCACTTCCTAATCTGGATTACATTAATATCTGGGCAATGCAGATGAATCCGGACATTTTGGTATTGACTGAATCTTGGATCTCTGGGGACGTTCTGGATATTAATATTGAGGGTTTTATTGTGTTCAGAGCAGACAGGATCATTGCCAAGTCGGATTGATCTTATCTTATACACCAGATACGTTTGTTTCTACAGGTGTCATTGCCCAAATCATTAGTGATCATTGCCCAGTTGTTTGTGTCAGAGATGTGAGAATTCATCATAAATCTAATCCTTGTGTCATCACCAAAAAAACTAAAAGAACTGTAAAAACTCCAGGCTTTTTTTATGACAGGGTCTTTATGTTAGTGACCTTGATTTGTAATTCAGTTCATCACTGAACCATATTTTTAGCTTTCAACCATTTTTGAAGATTTCTTCTTCAATACTACTGTAGATAATCATTCTCCCGTCAAAAGATGATGGTTAAAAGGTAGATCGAATGTCTGGTTGATGTCTGGTGATGTCTGGTGTATGTCTGGTGATGTCTGGTGATGTCTGGTGATGTCTGGTGTATGTCTGGTGATGGTGATGTCTGGTGATGTCTGGTGATGTCTGGTGATGTCTGGTGGATGTCTGGTGGATGTCTGGTGATGTCTGGTTATGTCTGGTGTATGTCTGGTGTATGTCTGGTGTATGTCTGGTGATGTCTGGTGTATGTCTGGTGATGTTTGGTGTATGTCTGGTGTATGTCTGGTGATGTCTTGTGATGTCTGGTGTATGTCTGGTGATGTCTGGTGATGTCTGGTGATGTCTGGTGTATGTCTGGTGATGTGTCTGGTGATGTCTGGTGATGTCTGGTGTATGTCTGGTGTATGTCTGGTGATGTCTGGTGTATGTCTGGTGATGTCTGGTGTATGTCTGGTGATGTCTGGTGTATGTCTGGTGATGTCTGGTGATGTCTGGTGTATGTCTGGTGATGTCTGGTGTATGTCTGGTGATGTCTGGTTTATGTCTGGTGATGTCTGGTGTATGTCTGGTGATGTCTGGTGTATGTCTGGTGATTTATCAGAGATCATTCAAGCTTTTAAGCAACTGAGGAATCATTTTGTATATTTAAAAAAAAATATATATATATATATATATAACCTTTATTTAACTGGGCTAGTTAGTTAAGAACAAATTCTTATTTACAATGACGGCCTACCCCCTCAGCCAAACCCAGACGAGACTGAGACAATTTGTGACACAGCCTGGATTTGAACCAGGGACTGTAGTGACGCCCCTTGCACTGAGATACAATGCCTGCTGCACCACTCGGGAGCCCAGCTTTCTGGTTTGTAAGACAAATCGGAAAGTGTGATTATTATGTAACCGATCTTTGAGATTGTAATGGGAACACTGGAAAATTGTCAAATCCCTGAAGGGTTCTACTTTTTCTCCTCTCTGCCACAACAAATTCATTCAGACGCTGGCCTCATTACAGAAAAAAAATTCCAACGTTGATGCATTTAATCACCATTTTATTTCAGCGGGTTATCTCTCTTTGAAAGAACTTCTAAGTCTTTTCACCATGATATTGAGTTGGATGCTGGTAGGAGGAAACTTGCTGAATGATCAGAATACTTACAGTGAAAGCCTTTCTTTAGGTTATTTACTGAAAAGGAAGTCCTGGATGCTTTGTGGGCAATAGACAAACCCACAGGGGGCCGTCCACTTGGATACTGGTTTGCTAAAGTGTGCAGAGTCCATCATTGTTGGCTCAATAACCCACATTTTAAAAAATGTATCATTGGTATCAGGAAATATTCAGAAAGTATGGATATTAGGCTCTTGTGCTGCCACTCCACACTCTGACGCCTGTTCATGGTTTTCACGATTATCTTAGTGACAGAACGCAGGCCATCGTGATTGATGATGGTTTTAAGTCAGAATTCTGATGGTTTTAAGTCAGAATTCTGATGGGGTTAAGTCAGAATTTTGATGGGGTTAAGTCAGAATTTTGATGGGGTTAAGTCAGAATTTTGATGGGGTTAAGTCAGAATTTTGATGGGGTTAAGTCAGAATTCTGATGGGGTTAAGTCAGAATTTTGATGGGGTTAAGTCAGAATTTTGATGGGGTTAAGTCAGAATTTTGATGGGGTTAAGTCAGAATTCTGATGGGGTTAAGTCAGAATTTTGATGGGGTTAAGTCAGAATTTTGATGGGGTTAAGTCAGAATTTTGATGGGGTTAAGTCAGAATTCCGATGGGGTTAAGTCAGAATTCTGATGGGGTTAAGTCAGAATTTTGATGGGGTTAAGTCAGAATTTTGATGGGGTTAAGTCAGAATTGCTTGAAGTACATAAAGGTGTACCACAGGTCGATTTTGGTACCTGTTCTCTTCACTATTTATATCAACACAATTGGTCAATCTTCAATCTCTGTTAAAAATGGTAAACTTCATCTACGCTATTTCTGGATGATACTATTATGTGTGCTGTTACCCTGACTGTTGATCTGGTTGTGTCAAAACTACAATCACATTTTATAGTTGTGTCAAAACTACAATCACATTTTATAGTTGTGTCAAAACTACAATCACATTTTATAGTTGTGTCAAAACTACAATCACATTTTATAGTTGTGTCAAAACTACAATCACATTTTATAGTTGTGTCAAAACTACAATCACATTTTATAGTTGTGTCAAAACTACAATCACATTTTAGTGTTGTGTCAAAACTACAATCACATTTTAGTGTTGTGTCAAAACTACAATCACATTTTAGTGTTGTGTCAAAACTACAATCACATTTTATAGTTGTGTCAAAACTACAATCACATTTTCATGTTGTGTCAAAACTACAATCACATTTTATAGTTGTGTCAAAACTACAATCACATTTTAATGTTGTGTCAAAACTACAATCACATTTTCATGTTGTGTCAAAACTACAATCACATTTTATAGTTGTGTCAAAACTACAATCACATTTTCATGTTGTGTCAAAACTACAATCACATTTTATAGTTGTGTCAAAACTACAATCACATTTTAGTGTTGTGTCAAAACTACAATCACATTTTATAGCTGTGTCAAAACTACAATCACATTTTATAGCTGTGTCAAAACTACAATCACATTTTATAGCTGTGTCAAAACTACAATCACATTTTATAGCTGTGTCAAAACTACAATCACATTTTATAGCTGTGCTGGAATCCTCTTGCTGATTTAAAACGTATTAAAGTTTAATACAGGGCAAAACGAAATACATGTTGTTTTCAAACTCTGGTAAGAATGTTTCAGATAAACTACGTGTTCACTCATTAAACCGTTCTCCAATCCAACGTGTTCCCGCGTATGAAATTATTAGGCATTTGGATTTGATGTTTACACAACAAATAGATGAGCTGATTTAAAAAGCTAAGATTTTGAAGTTGTCTTTTTCTACAGAAACAGATGGTGACTTTCTCTAAGCAGTAGGACGCGGATTATTCAGTCAATCTTTTTATCTGTTGTTGATTATGGTGATGTTATTTATCAAAGTGCAGCTGCTGCTACTCTGACACCTTTGACTGCCGTCTCCCATAATGCCCTTCGTTTCGTTACAGGTGACACTTCGCTAAAGACACGTAGATCACGACATGACTCCCTTTCTGTTTACGAGGCCCTACTTCGTAAACGTCCGTCTTATCTAACTTTGCTGTTGAAGTACAGACACCAGTTCACAGGACTGGTTAACTCTTGAGGTTCCTAGGGGTCTCCACCCAGCTAGGTAAATCTGTTTTTAGTTTTAATGCACCGTATCGATGGAACACAATTCTACATACATTTCATATTGATGTTCTTGTTTTGTTTAGGCAATTTAAATGATAGAGGAGAGGAGAGGAGAGGAGAGGAGAGGAGAGGAGAGGAGAGGAGGGAGGGGAGAGGGGAGAGGAGAGGAGAGGAGAGGAGAGGAGAGGAGAGGAGAGGAGAGGAGAGGAGAGGAGAGGAGAGGAGAGGAGAGGAGAGGAGAGGAGGTGAGGAGGTGGACAGAGGAAAGGTGAGGAGAGGAGGAGAGGAGGTGGACAGAGGAGAGGAGAGGGGTGGACAGAGGAGTGGAGGAGAGGAGAGGAGGAGAGGAGGTGGACAGAGGAGAGGAGAGGGGTGGACAGAGGAGAGGAGGAGAGGAGATGAGGTGGACAGAGGAGAGGAGGAGAGGAGAGGAGGAGAGGAGGTGGACAGAGGAGAGGAGGAGAGGAGGAGGAGACTTATTGTATTATTGTATTTGTGGAGGAATATAACTGTTCTTCTGGGTGATTGGTGATGTTGTATTGTGGAGGAATATAACTGTTCTTCTGGGTGATTGGTGATGTTGTATTGTGGAGGAATACAACTGGTCTTCTGGGTGATTGGTGATGTTGTATTGTGGAGGAATACAACTGGTCTTCTGGGTGATTGGTGATGTTGTATTGTGGAGGAATATAACTGGTCTTCTGGGTGATGTTGTATTGTGGAGGAATATAACTGGTCTTCTGGGTGATGTTGTATTGTGGAGGAATATAACTGGTCTTCTGGGTGATGTTGTATTGTGGAGGAATATAACTGGTCTTCTGGGTGATGTTGTATTGTGGAGGAATATAACTGTTCTTCTGGGTGATGTTGTATTGTGGAGGAATATAACTGTTCTTCTGGGTGATGTTTTATTGTAGAGGAATATAACTGGTCTTCTGGGTGATGTTTTATTGTAGAGGAATATAACTGGTCTTCTGGGTGATTGGTGATGTTGTATTGTGGAGGAATACAACTGGTCTTCTGGGTGATTGGTGATGTTGTATTGTGGAGGAATATAACTGGTCTTCTGGGTGATGTTGTATTGTGGAGGAATATAACTGGTCTTCTGGGTGATGTTGTATTGTGGAGGAATATAACTGTTCTTCTGGGTGATGTTGTATTGTGGAGGAATATAACTGGTCTTCTGGGTGATGTTGTATTGTGGAGGAATATAACTGGTCTTCTGGGTGATTGGTGATGTTGTATTTGTGCCTGACTGTTTTTGTATATAGATTGGGAGGTAATGTTTATATTAATGTTGGGTACATTTGTAAAAAAAAACACCACCTAGGTCTCAATTTTTTTATTTACATTTCTCTATTAAAATGAAGGTTAAATAAAACATTTAAAGTATCCCTTTTAAAAACAACTTTCACTCACTGTGTGTGTGGTGTGTGTGGTGTGTGTGTGTGTCTGTGTGTGGTGTGTGTGTGGTGTGGTGTGTGTGTGGTGTGTGGTGTGTGTGGTGTGTTTGTGTGTGTGTGTGTGTCTGTGTGTGTGTGGTGTGTGTATGTCTGTGTCTGTGTGTGTGTGTGGTGTGTGTGTGTGTGTGTGTGTGTGTGTGTGGTGTGTGTGTGTGTTTATTTGTGTGTGTGTGGTGTGTGTGTGTGTGTGGCAGTAGATTCCAGTGTATGTACTGGTCTGTGACATCATGTATCAGACAGTAGGTAATCCTAGATTAGACCTGATGACATCACAGCCATGACAGCTAAAAATCTACCCTATTATTTTCGACATAATTCCTCCAACAATATACAGCACCGGCCAAACATTTGGACACACCTACTCAAAACTATGAAATAACAGATATGGAATCACATAGTAACTAACGCTGGTTGAGAGAAAAGTTGTATTTTACTATATGTGGATTTGTTTAACACTTTTTTGGTTACTACATGACTCCATATGTGTTATTTCATAGAGTTGATGTCTTCACTATTATTCTACAATGTAGAAAATAGTAAAAAATAAAGAAAAACCCTTGAATGAGTAGATGTGTCTGAACTTTTGACTGGTACTGTACTTATACACCAAGAATCAACAAAGTTCCTGCCTTGCCACAAAAGATGGAGTGATATGGTTTTTGCAGACATTTTTTTACAAGGAGTACATGATGTGCTTCTAAGTAGAAATGTAGAAGCACACACACATTTGATAAGGCCCTAAAAATTGTCAAAGACTCCAGCCACCCGAGTCACAGACTGTTCTCTCTGCTACAGTATGGCAAGCGGTACCGGAGTACCAAGTCTAGGTCCAAGAGGCTTCTAAACAGCTTCTACCCCCAAGCCATTAGACTCCTGAACAGCTGATTAAATGGCTTCCCAGACTATTAGCATCACCCCCCTTCTACGCTGCTAATCTCTGTTATCATCTATGCATAGTCACTTTAATAACTCTACCTACATGTACATATTACCTCAACTACCTCGACACCGGTGCCCCCCACATATTGACTCTGAACCAGTTTTCCCTGTATATAACCCTGTAATTGCTATTTACTGCTGCTCTTTAATTAATTAATTATTTGTTATTCTTATCTCTTGTTTTTTTTGGGGGGGGGGTATTTTCTTAAAACTGCATCGTTGGTTAATTAAGAGCTTGTCAGTAACCATTTCACTGTAAGGTACAACACGTGTTGTATTCAGCACATGTGACAAATAACAGTTGATTGGATTTGATTTGAAGCCATGCATGAGAGCACCAGCTGTTCCTGGGGAAATGATACTTCTTCAAAAGAAAATGATAACAGATAGATAGGAGAACAATTCAAATATTTGACTATTTTAATAATAAGAAATGGCCAAAAAATGTCATGAATAAAAAGTTGTTACGAGTGATCCGTGCTCAATCAAGCACAATCATTAAGTGAGACAAAAAAAATGTGCAGCTGCCACTTTAAGGGACTGGATGTGCTATTGGATAGGGGATGTCGTGGTAGACAGTGTAGATGTGCTATTGGATAGGGGATGTCATGGTAGACTGTGTAGATGTTGCTATAGGACAGGGGATGTCGTGTTAGACTGTGTGCTATAGGACAGGGGATGTAGTGGTAGACAGTGTAGATGTGCTATAGGACAGGGAATGTCGTGGTAGACTGTGTAGATGTTGCTATAGGACAGGGGATGTCGTGGTAGACTGTGTAGATGTTGCTATAGGACAGGGGATGTTGTGGTAGACTGTGTAGATGTTGCTATAGGACAGGGGATGTCATGGTAGACAGTGTAGATGTGCTATTGGATAGGGGATGTCATGGTAGACTGTGTAGATGTTGCTATAGGACAGGGGATGTCGTGGTAGACTGTGTGCTATAGGACAGGGGATGTAGTGGTAGACAGTGTAGATGTGCTATAGGACAGGGAATGTCGTGGTAGACTGTGTAGATGTTGCTATAGGACAGGGGATGTCGTGGTAGACTGTGTAGATGTTGCTATAGGACAGGGGATGTCGTGGTAGACTGTGTAGATGTTGCTATAGGACAGGGGATGTTGTGGTAGACTGTGTAGATGTTGCTATAGGACAGGGGATGTCGTGGTAGACTGTGTAGATGTTGCTATAGGACAGGGGATGTAATGGTAGACTGTGTGCTATAGGACAGGGGATGTCATGGTAGACTGTGTAGATGTTGCAATAGGACAGGGGGTGTCGTGGTAGACTGTATAGATGTTGCTATAAGACAGGGGATGTCATGGTAGACTGTGTAGATGTTGCTATAGGACAAGGAATGTCGTGGTAGACTGTGTGCTATAGGACAGGGGATGTCGTGGTAGACTGTGTGCTATAGGACAGGGGATGTCGTGGTAGACAGTGTAGATGTGCTATAGGACAGGGGATGTCGTGGTAGACTGTGTAGATGTTGCTATAGGACAGGGGATGTTGTGGTAGACTGTGTAGATGTTGCTATAGGACAGGGGATGTCGTGGTAGACTGTGTACTATAGGACAGGGGATGTCATGGTAGACTGTGTAGATGTTGCTATAGGACAGGGGATGTTGTGTTAGACTGTGTAGATGTTGCTATAGGACAGGGAATGTCGTGGTAGACTGTGTAGAAGTTGCTATAGGACAGGGGATGTCATGGTAGACTGTGTAGTTGTTACTATAGGACAGGGGATGTCGTGGTAGACTGTGTAGTTGTTACT
>NC_056461.1:48128224-48138224 GCF_018296145.1 Oncorhynchus tshawytscha | reverse complement strand
GGAGAAAGGGGAGAGAGAGAGGGAGAGAGGAGGGGGAGAGAGAGAGAGGAGAGGGGAGAGAGGGGAGAGGAGAGAGAGAGAGGGGGAGAAAGGGGGAGAGAGAGAGAGAGAGAGAGAGAGGAGGAGAGGGGGAGAAGGGGGAGAAAGGGGGAGAGAGAGAAAGAGGGAGAGAGAGAGAGGGAGAAAGGGGGAGAGAGAGAGAGGAGAGAAGAGAGAGGAGAGGGGAGAGAGAGAGGGGGAGAAAGGGGGAGAGAGAGAGAGAGAGAGAGGAGACTGGGAGAAAGGGGGAGAGAGAGGAGGGGGAGAAAGGGGGAGAGAGGGAGGGGAGAAGGGGGAGAGAGGAGAGAGAGAGGGGGAGAGAGAGAGAGGAGGGGGAGAAAGGGGGAGAGAGAGAGAGAGAGGAGAGGGGGGGAGAAAGGGGGAGAGAGAGAGAGAGAGGGGGAGAAAGGGGGAGAGAGAGAGAGGAGAGAGGAGAGGGGGAGAAAGGGGGGAGAGAGAGAGGAGGGGGAGAAAGGGGGAGAGAGAGAGAGAGAGAGGAGAGAGGAGAGGGGGGGAGAAAGGGGGAGAGAGAGAGAGAGAGAGGAGAGAGGAGAGGGGGAGAAAGGGGGGAGAGAGAGAGAGAGGGGGGAGAAAGGGGGAGAGAGAGAGAGAGAGAGAGGAGAGGGGGAGAAAGGGGGAGAAAGAGAGAGAGAGGGGAGAGGGGGAGAAAGGGGGAGAAAGAGAGAGAGAGGAGAGGAGAGGAGAGGAGAGGAGAGGAGAGGAGAGGAGAGGAGAGGAGAGAGGAGAGGAGAGGAGAGGAGAGGAGAGGAGAGGAGAGGAGAGGAGAGGAGAGGAGAGGGGAGAAAGGGGGAGAGAGAGAGGAGGGCAAGAAAGGAGGGGGAGAGAAAGAGAGAGAGGAGGGGGAGAGAAAGAGAGAGAGGAGGGGGAGAGACAGAGAGAGGAGGGAGAGCGAGGAGGGGGAGAGACAGAGAGACCTACCTACTCCTATGGTAGGTACACCTATAGCTCATCTCTTGGCAGTAGGCTCTATAACAAGGATTAAAGAGCAAAAACATATACATGATCAAATACAAACCTTAGAATCAACTATTAAAGACTACCAGAACCCACTGGATTCTCCAATTACCTTTAATGAGCTACAGGACAAAATAAAAACCCTCCAACCCAAAAAGGCCTGTGGTGTTGATGGTATCCTTAATGAAATTATCAAATATACAGACAATAAATTCCAATTGGCTATACTAAAACTCTTTAACATCATCTGTCATCTTCCCCAATATTTGGAACCAAAAACTACCGTGGGATATGCGTCAACAGTAACCTTGGGAAAATCCTCTGCATTATCATTAACAGCAGACTCGTACATTTCCTCAATAAAAACAATGTACTGAGCAAATGTACTGAGCAAATGTCAAGGCAAGAAGGGCATTCTATGCCCTCAAAAGGAACATACATTTCAACATACCAATTAGGTTTAAAAAAAGAGAGAGATCGAGAGAGGGAGAGAGAGAGGAGGGGGGGGAGAGCTCTCCTTGTTGGTTCCCTCAACTAAATTTGCAGGTCCTTTTTTGACCTGTGTGTTAAAGAGCATCATGTGAAAACAGACGGGGTTGATTAGATGGTTGACAACATGCAAACTATATTTTTTTTGTGTCCAATGTTTACTTGAAAACATAAATATATTTGCACAATTGTTTTCTCTCAAATACATCATATTATATATAATTATATATAAATATAAATAAATATATATAATATATAAATATATAAATATATTGTTTTCTCTCAAATACATCGTTACAGTTGTTGGTTAGCTAGCTAGCGAATTTTAGCCATTTTAACATAGACATGACATCAGTCAAAACACCTCAAAACAAGACATGATATCAAGAACAAGATAAAACTAGATGAAATGAGTCACCGATGATTACCCACATGTCATTGTTGCTAGCTATCTGGCCGTCCAGAATCACAACAACACACAGTTGTAAAAGAGCGCCACCATGTGGTGGCCTCCTATAGAGTCGTTGATATAGGCACAATTGTCCCGGTTATTCCCGGGGCGGCAGCGTAGCCTAGTGATTATAGCATTGGACTAGTAACCGGAAGGTTGCAAGATCAAATCCCCGAGCTGACAAGGTACAAATCTGTCGTTCTGCCCCTGAACAGGCAGTTAACCCACTGTTCCTGTTCCTTGGCCGTCATTGAAAATAAGAATTTGTTCTTAACTGAGGTAAGGTAAGGTAAAATAAAATACAGCCAACACACACACGACAAACAGGAAGTATACTATGTGGAAGTGATAGTTTTCTGCCTAGTTCGTTGAAGATTAAATAATATTAAATAAAAAACAGAAGCAACAGGTCTTTTACAACTGTGTGTTGTTGTGATTCAATAGCAATGGCAATTATGTAATATATATTATGTAATATTTACATAGCAGCAATAAGATAGCAATGGGCTAGCACACAATAGATATGGCTACAGTAGCATTAGCAGTGCTAGCATGCTAACAATAATGGCTAGTAATGAATATAAAGTACAAACATGCTAGTAGGCTAAAAAGCTACATAACAGTAATAGCCGTGTGCTATGCAGAGGGTACAATTAGCTGCTAGCATGCTATACAATATTTACAGGATAAGATATAGATACAAGCAAAACAGGCAATAACTGGAGGCTAGCACTCTAGGCTACAGGCAAGAAGGCCTGAGGCTATATATGGGCCAACATGGTAAACTCTACAGGGTTAGCGGCTAGTAGTTAGCAGGCTATTGGGATAGGAGGCTAACATGTAAACGAGAGCAAGGCCATGGTGGGCAGCCATTTTGGGTAAGTCCGGGACATGATGACATCATAGGAAGGCGGAGTGTTATACGCCGTTGACTGGCTTGTAGCCATCTTGTAGCCATAGTAACTAATGGTTGAGAGATGTAACCTTCAAGACCTGAATAGCTAAGACACAAACGATGTCATGAGGGTCAGATACACAGAAGTGGGTATTGTATACATACATTGTTGAACTAGCACATAACACTGGGAAGGTATCATTTTTATTTATGTTATTTAACCTTTCTAGCGGAAATTTGTGCTACTATTTGTGCTACTCGTCTCTGCTGTCCTGCACCTGACTCCTCTGCACCAGCTACACCCAGACCACTACATGTCCAGAATAGACCCACAACATTGTATTCTTGTATAACCGCCTTTACTTTTGCTGGACCCCAGGAAGAGCAGTTGCTGCCTTGACAGGAACTAATGGGGGATCCCATGTAGCCATCTTGTAGCCATAGTAACTAATTAACCTTTCTAGCGTTCCGTTCGACAACATTCCGCGTCAAATTCAAAAATATTTTGGGGGAAATATGTAACTTTCACACATTAATTAACAAGTCCAACACAGCAAATGAAAGATAAACATCTTGTTAATCGACCCATCGTGTCCGATTTTAAAAATGCTTCACAGCTAAAGCACACCATATGATTATGTTAGATCACCGCCAAGTCGAAAAAAACACACAGACATTTTTTCCAGACAAAGATAGGAGTCACAAAAAGCAGAAATATAGATAAAATGATTCACTAACCTTTGATGATCTTCATCAGATGACACTCATAGGACTTCATGTTACACAATACATGTGTGTTTTGTTCGATAATGTGCATATTTATATCCAAAAATCTCAGTTTACATTGGCGCCTTACATGCAGTAATGTTTAGATTCCAAAACGTCCGGTGAATTTGTAGAAATACTCATAATAAACATTGATAAAAGATACAAGTGTTATTCACAGAATAAAGATAGACTTCTCCTTAATGCAACCGCTCTGTCAGATTTTTAAAAAACTTTAAGGAAAAAGCATCATCTGAGAACGGCGCTCAGAGCCCAAACCAACCAGAGGAATATCCGCCATTTTGGAATCAACAAAGTTAGAAACAACACCATAAATATTCACTTACCTTTGATGATCTTCATCAGAAGGCACTCCCAGGAATCCCAGTTCGACAATAAATTACTGATTTGTTCCATAAAGTTCCATCATTTATGTCCAAATAGCCACTTGTTGTTAGCGTGTTCAGCCCAGTCCATCTTCATGAGGCGCGAGCACTTCATCCAGACAAATACTCGAAAAGTTACGTTACAGTCCTTTAGAAACATGTCAAACGATGTATGGAATCAACCGTAAAATTAACATAAATTAACATAAAACATCAATAATGTTCCAACCGGAGAATTCCTTTGTCTTCAGAAAAGCACTGGAACGAGAGGTAACTCTGTCGGGAGCACACATCATGAGACCGAGGCACTATGCCAGACCACTGACTCAAACAGGTCTCATGAGCCCCTCCTTTATAGTAGAATCCTCAAACCAGTTTCTATAGACGGTTGACATCTAGTGGAAGCCCTAGGAAGTGCAACCTCAACCATATCTCAATGTGTACTCGGTAGGCCAAGCTTTGAAAAACTACAAACCCCAGATGTCCCACTTCCTGGTTGGATTTTTCTCTGTATCAACATAGTTATAAGAGTCTAGGACAGATTAAAATATACCACAACTGAACCCTAATCAGATACCAGTTCACTTACATGGTCAATGATACACACGGTTAGGATGTCCACATTGGGATGATTGTAGATGTGGAAATGTCCAGTTGGTGATTTGGAGCCCAGGAGTTTATAGAGCTGAGCTCTGCGATGCAACTGAGGAGTCAAGAGGAAGAGTGGGGTTCTGCTGTTTCCATGTAGAGCCTCTGATTGGCTGACCAGGTCACAAGGCACCCTAGCACCCTGGTCCTTAAACACACAGGTGTGAAGTGCCCTATGTCACTAAACAATAGGGGTCAGGCTGAGTAAGGGGATGATAGCCTAACTCAACATTTCTGTCTCTTGTACAGGCTGCAGGAGGGTTGAAGTTTGGGGTTTTCTGCACTGTGTGTGCGTGTGTGTGTGTGTCGTGTGTCGTGTCTGTGTGTGTGTGTGTGTGTGTGTGTGTGTGTGTGTGTGTGTGTGTGTGTGTGTGTGTGTGTGTGTGTGATCTATGCCTCTGTTTTCCCTGAGCCTATTGATGCGTGGATAAATGTTCCTCTCACTCTGATAAGTAGGAATGACAGTGGGGTGCCAAACTACAGTTACCCCTCTCCTCTCCTCTCCTCTCCTCTCCTCTCCTCTCCTCTCCTCTCCTCTCCTCTCCTCTCCTCTCCTCTCCTCTCCTCTCCTCTCCTCTCCCTCTCCTCTCCTCTCCTCTCCTCTCCTCCCTCCTCTCCTCCCCCTCCCTCTCCTCTCCTCACTCCTCCCCTTCCCCTCTCCTCTCCCCTCGTCCAGTGTGTTCATGGTTGGGTAGCTATATCTGACAGCTGTGCTAAAGTGGTGTGGGGACATTGTGTGATTACTTCTGTCCTGGTGGGGGGGGTTCTGCCGACACATGGTACACACTTACAGAGCCTTCACAAAGTATTCATACCCCTTGACTTATTCAGCATTTTGTTGTGTTACAGCCTTCAAACTGGATTAAATATCTATTGTTTTTTTTCCGTCTACACAGAAACCAACATGATAAAGTGCAAACAAGTTTTTAATACATTGTTGCTAATTTATTGAAAATGAAATACAGATATCTAATTTACATAAGTATTCACACCCCTGAGGCAATACTTTGTAGCAGCACCTTTGGAAGTGATTATAGCTGTGAGTCTTTCTGGGTAAGTCTCTCAGAGCATTCTGGGTAAGTCTCTCAGAGCATTCTGGGTAAGTCTCTAACAGCTTTCCACACCTGGATTGTACAACATTTGCCCATTTATTCTTTTCAGAATTCTTCAAGCTCTGTCACATGAGTTGTTGATCAGGCTAGGCAACCGTTTTCAGGTCTTGTCATAGATTCTCAAGTACATTTCAGTCCAAACTGTAACTCGGCCACTCAGGAACATGCATTGTCTTCTTGGTATGTAACTCCAGTGTAGTATTTGGCTTTGCGTTGTAGGTTATTGTCCTGCTGAAAGTGTCTGGTGGAAAGCAGACTGAAAAAAGATTATTTATCCTGAACAACTCTACAGTCCTTAACGATTAGAAGCATACCCACAACATGATGCAGCCACCACTATGATTGGAAATACGGAGATTGGTACTCAGTGATGTGTTGTAATTGATTTTCCCCAAACTTTATAATGAATACATTTTGTATTCAGGACAAAACCTTTTACTGTAGTAGATCCACTGGTAGAACCCTGCTGTTAATATAGGGGTAGAACCCTGCTGTTAATATAGGGGTAGAACCCTGCTGTTAATATAGTGGTAGAACCCTGCTGTTAATATAGGGGTAGAACCCTGCTGTTAATATAGGGGTAGAACCCTGCTGTTAATATAGGGCTAGAACCCTGCTGTTAACATAGGGCTAGAACCCTGCTGTTAATACAGTGGTACAACCCTGGTTAATATAGGGCTAGAACCCTGCTGTTACTATATAGAACCCTGGTTAACATAGGGCTAGAACCCTGCTGTTAATATAGAGAACCCTGCTGTTAACATAGGGCTAGAACCCTGAATGTTAACATAGGGCTAGAACCCTGGTTAACATAGGGCTAGAACCCTGATGTTAATATAGGGGTAGAACCCTGATGTTAATATAGGGGTAGAACCCTGCTGTTAATATAGGGGTAGAACCCTGCTGTTAATACAGTGGTAGAACCCTGCTGATAATATAGGGCTAGAACCCTGCTGTTACTATAGGGGTAGAACCCTGCTGTTAACATAGGGCTAGAACCCTGATGTTAATATAAGGGTAGAACCCTGCTGTTAATACAGGTGTAGAACCCTGCTGTGATAAGGTGCGTCTCGGTGAGAGGTGTAGGAGTCAGGCGCAGGAGAGCAGGGATTTCTGAGAAGCGTGTTTAATATAGATATATATATACACACATAGTTCACCAATACAAAATTGGCACAGATGAAAATCCAAAACTACGCTCTGGAAGGAACAGAAACTCGTGTCAATACACGGAGGAACAACCACAGTTCCGACACTACATACACGTACGTAATAGCGAAGACAATAAACAGCGTAGATAATTGAACGCTAATACACACCAGCTTAATCCTGCACGAATTAAGGCAGGCAACAGGTGCCCTATATACACACAGAAATAAAAAGCAATTGAAACCAGGTGTGAAAAGGAACACAGACAAAACAACCAGAAAAGGAAAAAGGGATCGGTAGCGGCTAGTAGACCAGCGACGCCGAGGGCCGAGCGCCGCCCGAACAGGGAGAGGAGTTACCTTCGGTAGAAGTCGTGACACCTGCTGTTAATATAGGTGCTGGCCCAGCAGGACCACTGGTAGAACCCTGCTGTTAATATAGGGGTAGAACCCTGCTGTTAATATAGGGGTAGAACCCTGCTGTTAATATAGGTGCTGGCCCAGCAGGACCACTGGTAGAACCCTAATGTTAATATAGGGGTAGAACCCTGCTGTTAATATAGGGGTAGAACCCTGCTGTTAATATAGGGGTAGAACCCTGCTGTTAATATAGGGGTAGAACCCTGCTGTTAATATAGGTGCTGGCCCAGCAGGACCACTGGTAGAACCCTGCTAGATACATGGCCATGGATATGGTGATTGGACATGGTTGACAGCCTAACGTGAGTTAAGTAGAGCGTCTGCTCTACCAACTGAGCTACAGAGGAGCACTTAAGCGTCTGCTACTGTACTCTTCAAAAGGCTGTGTATTCTCATGTGCCTAATGCATATCGTATTTACTTCTCTCTTAGTCCCCGCCTTCTCCTTTCCTCCTTTCTCATCTTCTTCTATGGTTGTCGTTTCTCATGAACAGTATACATCATTTATTATTCTATCCTCTCCTACTCTTCTTCTTCTTCTCCTACTCTCTCCTTCTCCTTCCTCTTCTTCTTCTCCTTCTCCTTCCTCTTCTTCTTCTCCTACTCTCTCCTTCTCCTTCCTCTTCTTCTTCTCCTACTCTCTCCTTCTCCTTCCTCTTCTTCTTCTCCTTCTCTCTCCTTCTCCTTCCTCTTCTTCTTCTCCTACTCTCTCCTTCTCCTACCTCTTCTTCTTCTCCTACTCTCTCCTTCTCCTTCCTCTTCTTCTCCTTCTCTCTCCTTCTCCTTCCACTTCTTCTCCTACTCTCTCCTTCCTCTTCTTCTCCTACTCTCTCCTTCTCCTTCTCTCTCCTTCTCCTTCCTCTTCTTCTTCTCCTACTCTCTCCTTCTCCTTCCTCTTCTGCTCCTACTCTCTCCTTCCTCTTCTTCTCCTTCTCTCTCCTTCTCCTTCCACTTCTTCTCCTACTCTCTCCTTCCTCTTCTTCTCCTTCTCTCTCCTTCTCCTTCCACTTCTTCTCCTACTCTCTCCTTCCTCTTCTTCTCCTTCTCTCTCCTTCTCCTTCCACTTCTTCTCCTACTCTCTCCTTCCTCTTCTTCTCCTTCTCTCTCCTTCCTCTTCTTCTCCTACTCTCTCCTTCCTCTTCTTCTCCTTCTCTCTCCTTCCTCTTCTTCTCCTTCTCTCTCCTTCTCCTTCCACTTCTTCTCCTTCTCTCTCCTTCTCCTTCCACTTCTTCTCCTACTCTCTCCTTCCTCTTCTTCTCCTTCTCTCTCCTTCCACTTCTTCTCCTACTCTCTCCTTCCTCTTCTTCTCCTTCTCTCTCCTTCCTCTTCTTCTCCTTCTCTCTCCTTCTCCTTCCACTTCTTCTCCTTCTCTCTCCTTCCTCTTCTTCTCCTTCTCTCTCCTTCCTCTTCTTCTCCTACTCTCTCCTTCCTCTTCTTCTCCTTCTCTCTCCTTCCTCTTCTTCTCCTTCTCTCTCCTTCTCCTTCCACTTCTTCTCCTTCTCTCTCCTTCTCCTTCCACTTCTTCTCCTTCTCTCTCCTTCTCCTTCCACTTCTTCTCCTACTCTCTCCTTCCTCTTCTTCTCCTTCTCTCTCCTTCCACTTCTTCTCCTACTCTCTCCTTCCTCTTCTTCTCCTTCTCTCTCCTTCCTCTTCTTCTCCTTCTCTCTCCTTCTCCTTCCACTTCTTCTCCTTCTCTCTCCTTCTCCTTCCACTTCTTCTCCTACTCTCTCCTTCCTCTTCTTCTCCTTCTCTCTCCTTCCACTTCTTCTCCTACTCTCTCCTTCCTCTTCTTCTCCTACTCTCTCCTTCCACTTCTTCTCCTTCTCTCTCCTTCTCCTTCCTCTTCTTCTTCTCCTACTCTCTCCTTCTCCTTCCTCTTCTTCTCCTACTCTCTCCTTCCTCTTCTTCTCCTTCTCTCTCCTTCTCCTTCCACTTCTTCTCCTACTCTCTCCTTCCTCTTCTTCTCCTACTCTCTCCTTCCTCTTCTTCTCCTACTCTCTCCTTCCTCTTCTTCTCCTACTCGCTCCTTCCTCTTCTTCTCCTACTCTCTCCTTTTTCTTCTTCTCCTTCTCTCTCCTTCCTCTTCTTCTCCTTCTCTCTCCTTCCTCTTCTTCTCCTACTCTCTCCTTCCTCTTCTTCTCCTTCTCTCTCCTTCCTCTTCTTCTCCTTCTCTCTCCTTCCTCTTCTTCTCCTACTCTCTCCTTCCTCTTCTTCTCCTTCTCTCTCCTTCTCCTTCCACTTCTTCTCCTACTCTCTCCTTCCTCTTCTTCTCCTTCTCTCTCCTTCTCCTCATTTTCCTTCTTCTTCTTCTCCTTCTCTCTCCTTCTCCTTCCTCTTCTTCTCCTTCTCTCTCCTTCTCCTCATTTTCCTTCCTCTTCTTCTCCTTCTCTCTCCTTCTCCTTCCTCTTCTTCTCCTACTCTCTCCTTCTCCTTCCTTTTCTTCTCCTTCTCTCTCCTTCTCCTTCCTTTTCTTCTCCTACTCTCTCCTTCTCCTTCTCTCTCCTTCTCCTACTCTCTCCTTCTCCTTCCTCTTCTTCTCCTACTCTCTCCTTCTTCTTCTCCTACTCTCTCCTTCTCCTTCCTCTTCTTCTTCTCCTACTCTCTCCTTCTCCTTCCTCTTCTTCTTCTCCTTCTCTCTCCTTCTCCTTCCTCTTCTTCTTCTCCTTCTCTCTC
>NC_056461.1:48120724-48123224 GCF_018296145.1 Oncorhynchus tshawytscha | reverse complement strand
TAACATTATTTAAAACTATCCTAACTTAACATGATTTAAAACTATCCTCACTTAACATTATTTAAAACTATCCTCACTTAACATTATTTAAAACTATCCTAACTTAACATTATTTAAAACTATCCTCACTTAACATTATTTAAAACTATCCTCACTAACATGATTTAAAACTATCCTAACTTAACATGATTTAAAACTATCCTCACTTAACATTATTTAAAACTATCCTCACTTAACATTATTTAAAACTATCCTAACTTAACATTATTTAAAACTATCCTCACTTAACATTATTTAAGACTATCCTCACTTAACATGATTTAAAACTATCCTCACTTAACATTATTTAAAACTATCCTAACTTAACATGATTTAAAACTATCCTCACTTAACATTATTTAAAACTATCCTCACTTAACATTATTTAAAACTATCCTAACTTAACATTATTTAAAACTATCCTCACTTAACATTATTTAAAACTATCCTAACTTAACATTATTTAAAACTATCCTAACTTAACATTATTTAAAACTATCCTAACTTAACATTATTTAAAACTATCCTAACTTAACATTATTTAAAACTATCCTCACTTAACATTATTTAAAACTATCCTAACTTAACATTATTTAAAACTATCCTCACTTAACATTATTTAAAACTATCCTAACTTAACATTATTTAAAACTATCCTCACTTAACATTATTTAAAACTATCCTCACTTAACATGATTTAAAACTATCCTAACTTAACATTATTTAAAACTATCCTCACTTAACATTATTTAAAACTATCCTCACTTAACATTATTTAAAACTATCCTAACTTAACATTATTTAAAACTATCCTAACTTAACATTATTTAAAACTATCCTCACTTAACATTATTTAAAACTATCCTCACTTAACATTATTTAAAACTATCCTAACTTAACATTATTTAAAACTATCCTAACTTAACATTATTTAAAACCATCCTAACTTAACATTATTTAAAACTATCCTAACTTAACATTATTTAAAACTATCCTAACTTAACATTATTTAAAACTATCCTCACTTAACATTATTTAAAACTATCCTAACTTAACATTATTTAAAACTATCCTCACTTAACATTATTTAAAACTATCCTAACTTAACATTATTTAAAACTATCCTCACTTAACATTATTTAAAACTATCTCACTAACATTATTTAAAACTATCCTCACTTAACATGATTTAAAACTATCCTAACTTAACATTATTTAAAACTATCCTCACTTAACATTATTTAAAACTATCCTCACTTAACATTATTTAAAACTATCCTAACTTAACATTATTTAAAACTATCCTCACTTAACATTATTTAAAACTATCCTAACTTAACATTATTTAAAACTATCCTAACTTAACATTATTTAAAACTATCCTAACTTAACATTATTTAAAACTATCCTAACTTAACATTATTTAAAACTATCCTCACTTAACATTATTTAAAACTATCCTCACTTAACATTATTTAAAACTATCCTAACTTAACATTATTTAAAACTATCCTCACTTAACATGATTTAAAACTATCCTAACTTAACATTATTTAAAACTATCCTCACTTAACATTATTTAAAACTATCCTAACTTAACATTATTTAAAACTATCCTCACTTAACATTATTTAAAACTATCCTAACTTAACATTATTTAAAACTATCCTCATTAACATTATTTAAAACTATCCTCATTAACATTATTTAAAACTATCCTAACTTAACATTATTTAAAACTATCCTAACTTAACATTATTTAAAACCATCCTAACTTAACATTATTTAAAACTATCCTAACTTAACATTATTTAAAACTATCCTCACTTAACATTATTTAAAACTATCCTAACTTAACATTATTTAAAACTATCCTCACTTAACATGATTTAAAACTATCCTAACTTAACATTATTTAAAACTATCCTCATTAACATTATTTAAAACTATCCTCACTTAACATTATTTAAAACTATCCTCACTTAACATTATTTAAAACTATCCTAACTTAACATTATTTAAAACTATCCTCACTTAACATTATTTAAAACTATCCTCACTTAACATTATTTAAAACTATCCTCACTTAACATTATTTAAAACTATCCTCACTTAACATTATTTAAAACTATCCTAACTTAACATTATTTAAAACTATCCTAACATTAACATTATTTAAAACTATCCTAACTTTAAAAACTATCCTAACTTAACATTATTTAAAACTATCCTAACTTAACATTATTTAAAACTATCCTCACTTAACATTATTTAAAACTATCCTAACTTAACATTATTTAAAACTATCCTCACTTAACATTATTTAAAACTATCCTAACTTAACATTATTTAAAACTATCCTCACTTAACATTATTTAAAACTATCCTCACTTAACATGATTTAAAACTATCCTAACTTAACATTATTTAAAACTATCCTCATTAACATTATTTAAAACTA
>NC_056461.1:48108224-48115724 GCF_018296145.1 Oncorhynchus tshawytscha | reverse complement strand
TAGTATCAATACCTCTCTTCCACAACCATCACTAACCACAGTGTCTGTGTGTGTTTAGCCATCACTCTTCCATAGGGATTATTTACCAGATTAACAGGGAGAGGAGATGAGAGGAGAGGAGGGGAGAGGAGGGGAGAGGAGAGGAGGAGAGGGGAGGAGGAGAGGAGAGAGGGGAGGAGGAGAGAGGAGAGGAGGAGGAGGGGAGAGGAGAGAGGAGAGGAGAGAGGGGGGAAAAGGAGGGGATGGGAGAGGAGAGAGGAGAGGAGAGAGGGGAAGGGAGGGGACGGGGAGGAGGGGAGGAGAGAGGAGAGGAGAGGAGAGGAGAGGGAGAGGAGAGGAGAGGAGGGAGAGAGGAGGAGGAGAGGAGAGGAGAGGAGAGGAGAGGAGAGGAGAGGAGAGGAGAGCGGGGAGGAGGAGCTGACGGGAGAGGAGAGAGGAGAGGAGAGAGGGGAGGAGGAGGGGACGGGAGAGGAGAGAGGAGAGGAGAGATGAGATGAGATGAGAGGAGTTTCCTGTAGTCCACGATCAGCTCCTTTGTCTTGATCCCTTTGAGGGAGAGGTTGTTGTCCTGGCTTCACACTGCCTGTTCTCTGACCTCCTCCCTGTAGGCTGTCTCATCACCCACAGTGATCAGGCCTATCACTGTCGTATCAATCAGCAAACTTAATGATGGTGTTGAAGTCTTGCGCGACCACACATTTTGGGTGAACAGGGAGTACAGGAAGGGACTGAGCACACATCCCTAATGGGCACCCATGTTGAGGGTCAGCGTGGCTGATGTGTTGTTACTGACCACCTGGGGGAGGCCCGTCAGGAAGTCCAGGATCCAGTTGCAGAGGGAGGTGTTTAGTCCCAGGGTCCTTAGCTTAGTGATGAGATTTGAGGTCACTATGGTGTTGAACTGATGAGCTGAGCTGTAGTCAATCAATAGCATTCTCACATAGGTGTTCCTTTTGTCCAGGTGGGAAAGGCCAGTGTGGAGTGTAATAGAGATTGCGTCATCTGTGGATCCGTTGGGGCGTTATGCAAATTGTTGTGTGTCTAGGGTTTCTGGGATGATGGTATTGATGTGAGCCATGACCAGCCTATCAAAACATTTCATGGCAACAGATGTGAGGGCTACGGGGCGATAGTCATTTAGATGGGCACATGGACATTTAGGTATTACAGACTGGGTCAGGGAGAGGTTTAAAATGTCAGTGAAGACACTTACCATCTGGTCAGCGCTTGCTCGGAGTACATGTCCTGTCTCTGCAGCCTTGTTAACCTTTTTAAATGTCTTACTCACATCGGCTATGGAGAGCGCAGTTTTCCGGAACAGCTGGTGCTCTCATGCATGGTTCAATGTTGCTTGCCTCGAAGTGAGCATAAAAAGGCATTTAGGTCGTCTGGTTGGCTCGCGTCACTCGGCAGCTCACGGCTGTGTTTCCCTTTGTCATCCTTGATAGTCTGCAGGCCCTGCCACATCCGACGAGCATCAGAGCCAGTGTAGTAGGATTTGATCTTAGATCTTAGTCCTGTTTGATTCTTTGCCTGTTTGAACGTTCGTCGGAGGTCATAGCTGGATTTCTTATAAGCATCCAGATTAGTGTTCCGGTTCATGAAAGCGGCAAATCAGTGTGGATATTGCCTGTATTCCATGGCTTGTGGTTGTGATATACAGTACCAGTCAAAAGTTCAGACACACCTACTCATTCAATGTTTTTTTCTTTATTTTGACTATTTTCTACATTGTAGAATAATAGGGAAGACATCAACACTATGAAATAACACATATGGAACCATGTAGTAACCAAAAAAGTGTTAAAACAAATCAAACTATGTTTTACTTCAAAGTATGTAGTAACCAAAAAAAGTGTTGACCTCTCTGGGATATGTGGGACGGCGCCCCACCTGGCCAAAAGCCAGGGAAAATGCAGAGCGCCAAATTCAAATAAATTACTATAAAAATCAAACTTTCATTAAATCACACATGTAAGATAGCAAATTAAAGCTACACTTGTTGTGAATCCAGCCAAAATGTCAGATTTCAAAAAGGCTTTTCGGAGAAAGCAAATGATGCTATTATCTGAGGATAGCACCACCATAAACAAACAAAATATTTCAACCCTGCAGGCGCGACAAAATGCAGAAATAAAAATATAATTCCTGTCTAGGGATGGGGGTGTGGTCAGGCACAGTAGGGATGGGGGTGTGGTCAGGCACAGTAGGGATGGGGGTGTGGTCAGGCACAGTAGGGATGGGGGTGTTATACTCACAGACATGATTTAAACAGTTTTAGAAACTTCAGAGTGGTTTCTATTCAAATATACTAATAATATGCATATCTTATATTCTGGGGATGAGTAGCAGGAAGTTGAATTTGGTCACGCTATTTTTCCAAAAGTGAAAATGCTGCCCCCTATCCCGAAGAAGTGTTAATGGAGACTTTAACCAAGTGATGGACAAGATGATTGATAGAAGTAAATGTACATTTAGCTCCATGCCAAAGGATAGACGTGTAATACATGTGCCAGCAGATTATATTACAGTCATGCGGTCCTGGACCTGACTTTTGTAAATGGATAGGGGTCCTTTATCCCAATCCTAAAGCAACACTACATACGAATGGAATTATGTCTCCTTTTTGGGGGGGGGGGTCTTTCTAGAGGCACAAGGCAGGGTTGCCCCCTCTCCCCTCTCCTGTTTACTATAGTTTTAGAGCCTCTCAGATCCAAGCTGCTTACAGTATACAGATGATATCCTAGTCTCTGATCCTCTTCAGTCCTCAACCATTACTTACTTGTATTGAATCATATTCTAGTTTTTCAGGCTACAAAATGTATTGGTATAAGTCGGAAGCAATGCAAATGTTTTGTCCTATGTTACTCTGGAACCGTTAAAGGGATGGGGGTGTGGTCAGGGACCATAGGGTTGTGGGTGTGGTCAGGCACAGTAGGGATGGGGGTGTGACCAGGCACAGTAGGGATGGGGGTGTGGTCAGGCACAGTAGGGATGGGGGTGTGGTCAGGCACAGTAGGGTTGGGGGTGTGGTCAGGCACAGTAGGGTTGGGGGTGTGGTCAGGCACAGTAGGGATGGGGGTGTGGCCAGGCACAGTAGGGTTGGGGGTGTGGCCAGGCACAGTAGGGATGGGGGTGTGAACAAGGAACAGTAGGGATGGGGGTGTGGTCAGGCACAGTAGGGTTGGGGGTGTGGTCAGGCACAGTAGGGATGGGGGTGTGGCCAGGCACAGTAGGGTTGGGGGTGTGGTCAGGCACAGTAGGGTTGGGGGTGTGGCCAGGCACAGTAGAGATGGGGGTGTGAACAAGGAACAGTAGGGATGGGGGTGGTCAGGGGGTTCAGGCACAGTAGGGTTGGGGGTGTGGTCAGGCACAGTAGGGATGGGGGTGTGGTCAGGCACTAGGGATGGGGGTGTGACCAGGCACAGTAGGGTTGGGGGTGTGGTCAGGCACAGTAGGGTTGGGGGTGTGGTCAGGCACAGTAGGGATGGGGGTGTGGTCAGGCACTAGGGATGGGGGTGTGGTCAGGCACAGTATGGTTGGGGGTGTGGTCAGGCACAGGGATAGGGATGGGGTTGTGGTCAGGCACTAGGGATGGGGGTGTGGTCAGGCACAGTAGGGTTGGGGGTGTGGTCAGGCACAGGGAGGGATGGGGGGGTTGGGGGTGTGGTCAGGCACTAGGGATGGGGTGTGACCAGGCACAGTAGAGTTGGGGGTGTGGTCAGGCACAGTAGGGTTGGGGGTGTGGTCAGGCACAGTAGGGTTGGGGGTGTGGTCAGGCACAGTAGGGATGGGGGTGTGGTCAGGCACTAGGGATGGGGGTGTTGTCAGGCACAGTAGGGTTGGGGGTGGGTCAGGCACAGTAGGGATGGGGGTGTGGTCAGGCACTAGGGATGGGGGTGTGGTCAGGCACAGTAGGGTTGGGGGTGTGGTCAGGTACAGTAGGGATGGGGTGTGGTCAGGCACAGTAGGGATGGGGGTGTGGTCAGGCACAGTTGGGTTGTGGGTGTGGTCAGGCACAGTAGGGATAGGGGTGTGGTCATGCAAATTAGGGATGGTGCTGTGGTCAGGCACAGTACGGTTGGGGGTGGTCAGTGGTCAGGCACAGTAGGGATGGGGTTGTGGTCAGGCACAGTAGGGTTGTGGCCAGGCACAGTAGGGATGGGGTTGTGGTCAGGCACAGTAGGGTTGGGGGGGTGTGGCCAGGCACAGTAGGGATGGGGGTGTGGTCAGGCACAGTAGGGATGGGGGTGTGGTCAGGCACAGTAGGGGTGGGGGTGTGGTCAGGCACAGTAGGGTTGGGGGTGTGGTCAGGCACAGTAGGGATGGGGGTGGGTGGTCAGGCACAGTAGGGTTGGGGGTGTGGTCAGGCACAGTAGGGATGGGGGTGTGGTCAGGCACAGTAAAAACGTTTCAAACTACTTTTGTACAATTTGAGATATTTTTTTACGTAAATAATCGATAAAATTGAAGACGGGATGATCTGTGTTCAATACAGGAGGAAAACAAACTGTAGACTGCTGTCTGGTCACGCTCCTCTATCAAACAGTACACTACAAGTTACCCTCGTTCAAGATGGCCGCACTTCTTCATTACACAAAGGAATAACCTCAACCAATTTCTAAAGACTGTTGACATCCAGTCGAAGCGGTAGGAACTGCAAGAAGGTCCCTTAGAAATCTGGATTCCCAATGAAAATTCATCGAAGAGAGAGTGACCTCCATCTGAATATTTTGAAAAATCTGCCCCCTGTCACCAAGAAGTTAAACAAATCAAAATGTATTTTATATTTCAGTAGCCACCCTTTGCCTTGATGATAGCTTTGCACACTCTTGGCATTCACTTTCAGATAGGAGTCTTGTTGTAATTTAGATTTTGGCCACCAGATGGCAGCAGCGCGTAAAGTGTCAGTATTTTGTATCAAGTTTGCCAAAAGTTTCATTTAATTTTACTAGGCAAGTAAGTTATGAACAAATTCCTATTTTCAATGACGGCCTAGGAACAGTGGATTAACTGCCTGTTCAGGGGCAGAATGACAGATTTTGTACCTTGTCAGCTCGGGGTTTTGAACTTGCAACCTTTCGGTTACTAGTCCTATGCTCTAACCACTAGGCTACCCTGCCACTCCAAGTGTGCTGAATTGGTCTATTGATACATTTTCAGTTACATAAGTATAGAGAACATAGAACAATACTATGGTAATTAAAAATGTAAGTTTACACACTCCCAGGAATGTCATACATGATGGATCATTAGCTTATACACTAATTATACACTAATTTTCACGCATCTACAGGGCCGGGCGGGGTGGGTGTGGAGTCAAAGACAGCAGTAGGGTCAAACTGTAGAACCCAGTTACTACATTTAAATATAAAAATGAATTTTATCAAACAAAACTATGCTACAGTTTATCCCTGGGACCCTCAGGATGACAAATCAGAGCAAGATTACTGAATGTAATTATTATTATCATTATTTACCTTCAGAGGTGAATGTATCAAATCAGTTGCCATTTTTTTTAAATGTTGTGCACTCTCCTAAAACATTGGCATGGCATTTGTTCACTGTAATAGCTACTGTTAATTGGACACTGCAGTTAGATAAAAAAAATATTTGAACTTTCTGCCCATAAGACCTGGAAAGTTGAGTGTTGTATACAATGTCATTCTAGTGACATGAGCGCTTGTTCCGGTTTAGGGACACCGAGGATATGTGACCTACCGGCTAATATCGGTTTTATTTAGCGAAATTTGAAACAGTGTTTTTTTTACATTGGATAAAAGTAAAGACTCAGAGCTAGAAAATGGTATGTTATACACTACATTTGAGGAACAATGGGAAAGTCATTCTGCTTTAAAAGTTGATAAACATGTAACCTCACTGTTGAGAAAATGGCCTTTGAATATTTTGGTCCACCTACTGGAAAGCCCTTATATGTCTACACCCAATCAGCATCATTCCTCTTAAGCCTTTAGCTCCACCCATCTATTTAAGGGTCTGACCATTCTGACCTAACAACAGCAGTCAAGCACCCAAGCTAACTGGCTAATATTGGCTAGCTTGCTAGCTACATCCAGACACAAATGAGGGAATCATTTTACTCACCGTAGCAGAATGGTTAGGCTGTTACCATGTCATCCAGAGTGTTGGTGACTGTAACTGCTGGCAACAATTTAATTACGCTTTTCTGCCAATATTTATTGACACTGCTCATATTCAACGGGTGTTGAGGGTTGGTAAATTTGTCAGTTATTCTGCGTTCTGGCACACTCAGACAAGAGTGGTCTGAAATCAGAGTAGATAGCCAGAGCACATTTACCAGCTCCATCTATCGACAGGTTTCGCAGTGGCATCAATAACATTCTATTGAAATGGTTACTTGCATAGTGGAGTCTTTTGGTAAGACATGTAGCTAGCTAGCTAGCCCTCCTGTTGTGTTCGTTTCATGTGAATTCATTCTGTGTTCACGAGATCACGTGTTTACGTAAAATGTATGTTAATTTTTCACCATGCGTACTTGGCTGTCTTCTTTTGAAAAATGACAGTTTCAATTCTTATAAGAATTTTCAAAGATAATGACATTTAATGGTTCTGCAATGATTGAACATTAGCATTAGCTGAGTTTCTGTGCCGTTCTGTGACTTTTGGCTAATATTTTTTATATTTTTTGTTGTTGGTGGTATCTGTCGGTATCGTTTTGGTATCAAGTATTGTGATGGTATTGTGTATTGTGATACTTAACCTGCTATCGGTATTGAAGTCAAAATTCTGGTATCGTGACAACACTACTCTTAAGGTTGTCTGTCTGTAGACGGGGCATTGGATGGATGGAAGGAGACAGAGAGGTAAAGGGAGGAGATGGAGACATTACTGTTGAGGTTGTCTGTCTGTAGACGGGGCATTGGATGGATGGAAGGAGACAGAGAGGTAAAGGGAGGAGATGGAGACATTACTGTTGAGGTTGTCAGTCTGTAGACGGGGCATTGGATGGATGGAAGGAGACAGAGAGGTAAAGGGAGGAGATGGAGACATTACTGTTGAGGTTGTCTGTCTGTAGACGGGGCATTGGATGGATGGAAGGAGACAGAGAGGTAAAGGGAGGAGATGGAGACATTACTGTTGAGGTTGTCTGTCTGTAGACGGGGCATTGGATGGATGGATGGAGACAGAGAGGTAAAGGGAGGAGATGGAGACATTACTGTTGAGGTTGTCTGTCTGTAGACGGGGCATTGGATGGATGGAAGGAGACAGAGAGGTAAAGGGAGGAGATGGAGACATTACTGTTGAGGTTGTCTGTCTGTAGACGGGGCATTGGATGGATGGATGGAGACAGAGAGGTAAAGGGAGGAGATGGAGACATTACTGTTGAGGTTGTCTGTCTGTAGACGGGGCATTGGATGGATGGAAGGAGACAGAGAGGTAAAGGGAGGAGATGGAGACATTACTGTTGAGGTTGTCTGTCTGTAGACGGGGCATTGGATGGATGGAAGGAGACAGAGA
>NC_056461.1:48098224-48103224 GCF_018296145.1 Oncorhynchus tshawytscha | reverse complement strand
CTACCTGTTACTCTGGAGAGAGAGACAACAGTCCAGTATACCTGTTACTCTGGAGAGAGAGACAACAGTCCAGTCTACCTGTTACTCTGGAGAGAGACAACAGTCCAGTCTACCTGTTACTCTGGAGAGAGACAACAGTCCAGTCTACCTGTTACTCTGGAGAGAGAGACAACAGTCCAGTATACCTGTTACTCTGGAGTGAGACAACAGTCCAGTATACCTGTTTCTCTGGGAGAGAGAGACAACAGTCCAGTATACCTGTTACTCTGAAGAGAGACAACAGTCCAGTATACCTGTTACTCTGAAGAGAGACAACAGTCCAGTATACCTGTTACTCTGAAGAGAGACAACAGTCAGTATACCTGTTACTCTGGAGGGAGACAACAGTCCAGTCTACCTGTTACTCTGGGAGAGAGAGACAACAGTCCAGTCTACCTGTTACTCTGGAGAGAGAGTCAACAGTCCAGTATACCTGTTACTCTGGAGAGAGATAACAGTCACATCTTCCTGTTACTCTGGAGAGAGAGACAACAGTCCAGTCTACCTGTTACTCTGGAGAGAGAGACAACAGTCCAGTATACCTGTTACTCTGGAGAGAGAGACAACAGTCCAGTCTACCTGTTACTCTGGAGAGAGACAACAGTCCAGTCTACCTGTTACTCTGGAGAGAGACAACAGTACAGTCTACCTGTTACTCTGGAGAGAGACAACAGTCCAGTCTACCTGTTACTCTGGAGAGAGAGACAACAGTCCAGTATACCTGTTACTCTGGAGTGAGACAACAGTCCAGTATACCTGTTTCTCTGGGAGAGAGAGACAACAGTCCAGTATACCTGTTACTCTGAAGAGAGACAACAGTCCAGTATACCTGTTACTCTGGAGAGAGACAACAGTCCAGTCTACCTGTTACTCTGAAGAGAGACAACAGTCCAGTATACCTGTTACTCTGAAGAGAGACAACAGTCCAGTATACCTGTTACTCTGAAGAGAGACAACAGTCAGTATACCTGTTACTCTGGAGGGAGACAACAGTCCAGTCTACCTGTTACTCTGGGAGAGAGAGACAACAGTCCAGTCTACCTGTTACTCTGGAGAGAGAGACAACAATCCAGTATACCTGTTACTCTGGAGAGAGATAACAGTCACATCTTCCTGTTACTCTGGAGAGAGAGACAACAGTCCAGTCTACCTGTTACTCTGGAGAGAGAGACAACAGTCCAGTATACCTGTTACTCTGGGAGACAGAGACAACAGTCCAGTCTACCTGTTACTCTGGAGAGAGACAACAGTCCAGTCTACCTGTTACTCTGGAGATAGACAACAGTCCAGTATACCTGTTTCTCTGGGAGAGAGAGACAACAGTCCAGTATACCTGTTACTCTGGAGTGAGACAACAGTCCAGTATACCTGTTTCTCTGGGAGAGAGAGACAACAGTCCAGTATACCTGTTACTCTGGGAGAGAGAGACAACAGTCCAGTCTACCTGTTACTCTGGAGAGAGACAACAGTCCAGTATACCTGTTACTCTGGAGAGAGACAACAGTCCAGTCTACCTGTTACTCTGAAGAGAGACAACAGTCCAGTATACCTGTTACTCTGAAGAGAGACAACAGTCAGTATACCTGTTACTCTGGAGGGAGACAACAGTCCAGTCTACCTGTTACTCTGGGAGAGAGAGACAACAGTCCAGTCTACCTGTTACTCTGGAGAGAGAGACAACAATCCAGTATACCTGTTACTCTGGAGAGAGATAACAGTCACATCTTCCTGTTACTCTGGAGAGAGAGACAACAGTCCAGTCTACCTGTTACTCTGGAGAGAGAGACAACAGTCCAGTATACCTGTTACTCTGGGAGACAGAGACAACAGTCCAGTCTACCTGTTACTCTGGAGAGAGACAACAGTCCAGTCTACCTGTTACTCTGGAGATAGACAACAGTCCAGTATACCTGTTTCTCTGGGAGAGAGAGACAACAGTCCAGTATACCTGTTACTCTGGAGTGAGACAACAGTCCAGTATACCTGTTTCTCTGGGAGAGAGAGACAACAGTCCAGTATACCTGTTACTCTGGGAGAGAGAGACAACAGTCCAGTCTACCTGTTACTCTGGAGAGAGACAACAGTCCAGTATACCTGTTACTCTGGAGAGAGACAACAGTCCAGTCTACCTGTTACTCTGAAGAGAGACAACAGTCCAGTATACCTGTTACTCTGAAGAGAGACAACAGTCAGTATACCTGTTACTCTGGAGGGAGACAACAGTCCAGTCTACCTGTTACTCTGGGAGAGAGAGACAACAGTCCAGTCTACCTGTTACTCTGGAGAGAGAGACAACAATCCAGTATACCTGTTACTCTGGAGAGAGATAACAGTCACATCTTCCTGTTACTCTGGAGAGAGAGACAACAGTCCAGTCTACCTGTTACTCTGGAGAGAGAGACAACAGTCCAGTATACCTGTTACTCTGGGAGACAGAGACAACAGTCCAGTCTACCTGTTACTCTGGAGAGAGACAACAGTCCAGTCTACCTGTTACTCTGGAGAGAGACAACAGTCCAGTCTACCTGTTACTCTGGAGAGAGACAACAGTCCAGTCTACCTGTTACTCTGGAGAGAGAGACAACAGTCCAGTATACCTGTTACTCTGGAGTGAGACAACAGTCCAGTATACCTGTTACTCTGGGAGACAGAGACAACAGTCCAGTCTACCTGTTACAACAGTCCAGTCTACCTGTTACTCTGGAGATAGACAACAGTCCAGTATACCTGTTTCTCTGGGAGAGAGAGACAACAGTCCAGTATACCTGTTACTCTGGAGTGAGACAACAGTCCAGTATACCTGTTTCTCTGGGAGAGAGAGACAACAGTCCAGTATACCTGTTACTCTGGGAGAGAGAGACAACAGTCCAGTCTACCTGTTACTCTGGAGAGAGACAACAGTCCAGTATACCTGTTACTCTGGAGAGAGACAACAGTCCAGTCTACCTGTTACTCTGAAGAGAGACAACAGTCCAGTATACCTGTTACTCTGAAGAGAGACAACAGTCAGTATACCTGTTACTCTGGAGGGAGACAACAGTCCAGTCTACCTGTTACTCTGGGAGAGAGAGACAACAGTCCAGTCTACCTGTTACTCTGGAGAGAGAGACAACAATCCAGTATACCTGTTACTCTGGAGAGAGATAACAGTCACATCTTCCTGTTACTCTGGAGAGAGAGACAACAGTCCAGTCTACCTGTTACTCTGGAGAGAGAGACAACAGTCCAGTATACCTGTTACTCTGGGAGACAGAGACAACAGTCCAGTCTACCTGTTACTCTGGAGAGAGACAACAGTCCAGTCTACCTGTTACTCTGGAGATAGACAACAGTCCAGTATACCTGTTTCTCTGGGAGAGAGAGACAACAGTCCAGTATACCTGTTACTCTGGAGTGAGACAACAGTCCAGTATACCTGTTTCTCTGGGAGAGAGAGACAACAGTCCAGTATACCTGTTACTCTGGGAGAGAGAGACAACAGTCCAGTCTACCTGTTACTCTGGAGAGAGACAACAGTCCAGTATACCTGTTACTCTGGAGAGAGACAACAGTCCAGTCTACCTGTTACTCTGAAGAGAGACAACAGTCCAGTATACCTGTTACTCTGAAGAGAGACAACAGTCAGTATACCTGTTACTCTGGAGGGAGACAACAGTCCAGTCTACCTGTTACTCTGGGAGAGAGAGACAACAGTCCAGTCTACCTGTTACTCTGGAGAGAGAGACAACAATCCAGTATACCTGTTACTCTGGAGAGAGATAACAGTCACATCTTCCTGTTACTCTGGAGAGAGAGACAACAGTCCAGTCTACCTGTTACTCTGGAGAGAGAGACAACAGTCCAGTATACCTGTTACTCTGGGAGACAGAGACAACAGTCCAGTCTACCTGTTACTCTGGAGAGAGACAACAGTCCAGTCTACCTGTTACTCTGGAGATAGACAACAGTCCAGTATACCTGTTTCTCTGGGAGAGAGAGACAACAGTCCAGTATACCTGTTACTCTGGAGTGAGACAACAGTCCAGTATACCTGTTTCTCTGGGAGAGAGAGACAACAGTCCAGTATACCTGTTACTCTGGGAGAGAGAGACAACAGTCCAGTCTACCTGTTACTCTGGAGAGAGACAACAGTCCAGTATACCTGTTACTCTGGAGAGAGACAACAGTCCAGTCTACCTGTTACTCTGAAGAGAGACAACAGTCCAGTATACCTGTTACTCTGAAGAGAGACAACAGTCAGTATACCTGTTACTCTGGAGGGAGACAACAGTCCAGTCTACCTGTTACTCTGGGAGAGAGAGACAACAGTCCAGTCTACCTGTTACTCTGGAGAGAGAGACAACAATCCAGTATACCTGTTACTCTGGAGAGAGATAACAGTCACATCTTCCTGTTACTCTGGAGAGAGAGACAACAGTCCAGTCTACCTGTTACTCTGGAGAGAGAGACAACAGTCCAGTATACCTGTTACTCTGGGAGACAGAGACAACAGTCCAGTCTACCTGTTACTCTGGAGAGAGACAACAGTCCAGTCTACCTGTTACTCTGGAGATAGACAACAGTCCAGTATACCTGTTTCTCTGGGAGAGAGAGACAACAGTCCAGTATACCTGTTACTCTGGAGTGAGACAACAGTCCAGTATACCTGTTTCTCTGGGAGAGAGAGACAACAGTCCAGTATACCTGTTACTCTGGGAGAGAGAGACAACAGTCCAGTCTACCTGTTACTCTGGAGAGAGACAACAGTCCAGTATACCTGTTACTCTGGAGAGAGACAACAGTCCAGTCTACCTGTTACTCTGAAGAGAGACAACAGTCCAGTATACCTGTTACTCTGAAGAGAGACAACAGTCAGTATACCTGTTACTCTGGAGAGAGATAACAGTCACATCTTCCTGTTACTCTGGAGAGAGAGACAACAGTCCAGTATACCTGTTACTCTGGGAGAGAGAGACAACAGT
>NC_056461.1:48075724-48085724 GCF_018296145.1 Oncorhynchus tshawytscha | reverse complement strand
TTGCAACTCTGCCTAGAAGGCCAACATCCCGGAATCGCCTCTTCACTGTTGACGTTGAGACTGATGTTTTGGGGTACTATTTAATGAAGCTCCCAGTTGAGGACTTGTGAGGCATCTGTTTCTCGCATGGAATAGCCTTCATTTCTCAGAACAAGAATAGACTGAGCACTTTCAGAAGAAAGTCCTCCCCCCCACGTACACACACACTGTCCCTCTCTCTCTCTCACACTGTCGCGATCTCTCTCTCTCTCTCTCTCTCGCTCTGTCTCTCTCTCTCGCTCTGTTCTGTTGCGATCTCTCTCTCTCACACTCTCTCTCTCTCTCTCTCTCTCTCTCTATTGCTCTGTTGCGATCTCCCTCTCTCTCTCGCTCTGTTGCGATCTCTCTCTCTCTCTCTCTCTCTCTCTCTCTCTCTCTCTCACTCTGTTGCGATCACTCTCTCTCTCTCTCTCTCTCTCTCTCTCTCTCTCTCTCTCTCTACTCTGTTGCGATCTCTCTCTCTCTGTCTGCTCTGTTGCGATCTCTCTCTCTCTCTCTCTCTTGCTCTGTTGCGATCTCTCTCTCTCACACTGTCCCTCTCTCTCTCTCTCTCTCTCTCGCTCTGTCGCGATCTCTCTATCTCTCTCGCTCTGTCGCGATCTCTCTCTCTCACACTTTCTCTCTCTCACACTGTCCCTCTCTCTCTCTCTCGCTCTGTTGCGATCTCTCTCTCTCTCTCTTGCTCTGTTGCGATCTCTCTCTCTCTCTCTCTCTCTCTCACTCTGTCTCTCGGTAATAGCGTTGCATGGCCTTGTGGTAACTGGTAATTGGTCAATTACATTCACTGTAGTGCCATGTCATAGACATAGACATTCCCTCTGATCTGTTTCTCTGTGATCAACTGCTCTGGTCTTCAATCACTTAAAGTCAGCAGCACGGACATTACATTTACAATCAGACATTACACACATTAGAGTTAGAACTAATGTTCTGAAGTCATTTACTGCCTGGACTTCCTGGACACGGAGTAAACCTAATCCAAGACTATAATGGGTTTGTTTTTTAGTCCAGGAGTTTCTAGGTCTGAGAAATCATTAATGCTGACTAGCATTTTCACATTTTATTGTGTTGATTTTAACAGACAAATAAGGATGTATAAAGCTAGACTGTTACTTTACTAGGACAACCAGTAGTTTACTGGGACAACTAGTAGTTTACTGGGACAACTCGTAGTTTACTGGGACAACTATACTGGGACAACTAGTAGTTTACTACAACAACTAGTAGTTTACTGGGACAACTAGTAGTTTAATGGGGGCAACTAGTAGTTTACTAGCACAACTAGTAGTTTACTGGGACAACTAGAAGTTTACTAGGACAACTAGTAGTTTACTAGGACAACTAGTAGTTTTCTAGCACAACTAGTAGTTTACTGGGACCACTAGTAGTTAACTGGGACAACTAGTAGTTTACTAGGACAACTAGTAGTTTACTAGCACAACTAGTATATTACAAGGACAACTAGCAGTTTACTAGGACAACTAGTAGTTTACTAGGACAACTAGTAGTTTACTAGCACAACTAGTAGTTTACTAGGACAACTAGTAGTTTACTGGAACAACTAGTAGTTTACTGGGACAACTAGTAGTTTACTGAGACAACTAGTAATTTACTGGGACAACTAGTCGTTTACTGGGACAACTAGTAGTTTACTAGGACAACTAGTAGTTTACTGGGACAACGAGTAGTCTACTCGGACAACTAGTAGTTTACCAGCAGAACTAGAAGTTTACTAGGACAACGAGTAGTTTTCTAGGACAACTTGTAGTTTATTGGGACAATGAGTAGTTTACTATTACAACTAGTAGTTTACTAGGACAACTAGTAGTTTACTAGGACAACTAGTGGGGTTAAGTAAGTATTCATATTATGTCCACATCCAGTACTCACTACTGTTGGGTACAGTACAGTATTAGCAACTAGATCCTCATTTAGCACCAATAACAGCACATGTACCCTCTTGTGCGGACAGAAGATAATCAAGGGCCAAACGATTTTGCATCGCCACATTCCGTATGGTAACCATCTCAGCTATAATTAACTCAAGACTCTCAACTGTTCTATTAGCTAGGAATTCCAAAAGAGTTAGCCATATTAATAACTTCCCGTGCTATTTTAGAAATGCCGTAAGAGGGGAATTAGCAATCGCAAAGAATCTCTCTGTTTCTCTAATCACACGTTTATGACGGCGTGAAAAAGGAGAATTCACAGAATGTACTACATGGGGTACTACATATCCCAAATAACACCCTTAATAATACGACCCTTAATAATACGACCCTTAATAACACGACCCTTAATAACACAACCCTTAGTAATACGACCCTTAATAATACGACCCTTAATAATACGACCCTTAATAATACGACCCTTAATAATACAACCCTTAATAACACAACCCTTAATAACACAACCCTTAATAATACGACCCTTAATAACACAACCCTTAATAATACGACCCTTAATAACACGACCCTTAATAACACCCTTAATAACACAACCCTTAATAATACGACCCTTAATAATACGACCCTTAATAACACAACCCTTAGTTCACACAACCCTTAATAACACAACCCTTAGTTCACACAACCCTTAATAACACAACCCTTAATAACACAATCCTTAATAACACAACCTTAATAACACGACCCTTAACAACACAACCCTTAGTTTACACAACCCTTAATAACACAACCCTTAGTTCACACAACCCTTAATAACACAACCCTTAGTTCACACAACCCTTAATAACACAACCCTTAGTTCACACAACCCTTAATAACACAACCCTTAATAACACAATCCTTAATAACACGACCCTTAATAACACGACCCTTAATAACACGACCCTTAACAACACAACCCTTAATAACACAACCCTTAATAACACAACCCTTAATAACACAATCCTTAATAACACGACCTTAATAACACAACCCTTAATAACACAATCCTTAATAACACGACCTTAATAACACAACCCTTAATAACACAACCCTTAATAACACAATCCTTAATAACACGACCCTTAACAACACAACCCTTAATAACACGACCCTTAATAACACAACCCTTAATAACACGACCCTTAACAACACAACCCTTAATAACACAACCCTTAATAACACAACCCTTAATAACACAACCCTTAATAACACAACCCTTTATAACACAACCCTTAATAACACGACCCTCAATAACACAACCCTTAATAACACGACCCTTGCCACAACGTTGGTAACCAGGAATAGGCATATGATCCACAGATAAAGTAAGTCCCATTAGGAGCTATCAGGCCATTATTGATTATATTACCGAAGGTATTGGCACTAAAAGTAGTCCTACTACTAGTCCTAGTAGTCCTAGTGCCATTACTGAGAGTCAAATCAACAGACAACAGACATTAGACATTCCACAACCTTTAGTACCGTCACAGGCAGATAGATAGATAGATAGATAGATAGATAGATAGATAGATAGATAGATAGATAGATAGATAGATAGATAGATAGATAGATAGATAGATAGATAGATAGATAGATAGGACGGACGGACGGACGGACGGACGGACGGACGGACGGACGGACGGACAGACAGACAGGGGCATGTGTAGTAACTGGGTAAGGTGGTCGCTGATTGGTGTCATCCGTAATCTCAAGTGAAGGAAGGTACTGCAGAACTATAGGTCCTCTCGCATGTTGATACTCAACATTCTCACCCAACTTAGTACAAATAATCTCTTTATACCAATTAACCTCCGTCCATATAGCCATCATTTCCCTCTGGTTAAAACGACTAGCCACTAATGGAATGAACTGCCCTTGATGTGAATGGTGCATACATACAAACACAACAACTACTTAGATTGACTACAAGAACATAGTGTAGAGAGAGAAGCTAGAAACGTATTGACTACTGGGGCATAGTGTAGAGAGAGAAGCTAGAAACGTATTGACTACTGGGGCATAGTGTAGAGAGAGAAGCTAGAAACGTATTGACTACTGGGGCATAGTGTAGAGAGAGAAGCTAGAAACGTATTGACTACTGGGGCATAGTGTAGAGAGAGAAGCTAGAAACGTATTGACTACTGGGGCATAGTGTAGAGAGAGAAGCAAGAAACGTAAAGTCCAGGGACAATCACTCATTGCAAGGCTGTCCATTTTTGACGCAAATTCTTATCTTCAATGACAGCCTAGGAACAGCGGGTTAACTGGTCTAGGAACAGTGGGGTTAACTACCTTGTTCAGGGTCAGAACGACAGATTTGTACCTTTGTCAGCTCGGGGATTTGAACTTGCAACCTACTAGTCCAACACTCTAACCACTAGGCTACCCTGCCGCCCTGACGACTGAGGTGAACAACATAGAAGCTAATCAGGTTCCTAATATCCTTCTGCACCTGAGATTTACCACCCCCCCCTAATTGCTAATCAATCAGTCCTCTATTCTCCAGGCTCTGTTTTGTCATCAAAAATGGACAGCCTTGCAATGAGTGACGTGTATCCATCGTGGATTTTCCCTGGACTTTTAGTGCTGACCTTGTTGTGAGCAAAACTTGATAAGGACCTGCCCATTTTTGGCTCTAACGTGTCTGTCACATATCTTGTTTACCATCACCCAGTGTCCTGGACCTAAGTCATATCCCCCTCGGGAGTTTTTTTCCCCGTTAGAGGAGTTGTATGCTATTGTTAAGCATTGTGTCACTCATACAGTGAGCATCTGTTTTTCTCAAATCCAGCGTGCCTGGTATTATCACCTTGTCCATTGTAGTAACTATAGTAAATACCCAGACTGCCTCACCCCCCTCCTCCTCCACGATGCTTGAACTGTCTGAGTCTATAGATAAACTTAGGGCTTTCAAACGTATTACTCTATAAACCCATCAGAGAGCTGATCCAAAACCAACTCACAACAGCCGTGTTAGCAGTTGATGATATTCTTCAATAACACAGACTCCAACGCAAATCAGGGGTATAAAAATAGATTTATTCAGAGAGGACAAATCATAGATGTCATGCTGGGAGGTAGATGTTCAGTCTCCCCTGTCCTCAGCTTTACTCCACAGAACAAAGGAACAGGATGGCATTTATAACCCCTCGCACTAGCCTGGGGTTGACCAAGCAGAAGTCCTTGCAGTACAACTGGGCCAATGGCCAAATAACAAGTATCCTGCTCCAGACTCAATGTACAGACCAATGAAAACGTAGCACACATAGCTCTGAGTTCAGGGTTAGCATTCCACAGATTCTAATCAGATGTTGATCCGAAGACCAACTATGTATTTGCATTGACAATTCCCTATTGATAGTTAATTCTAGTCCTCTCGTCCTCTGCGTTGTGTATTTATCTTCTGAATATTCTTCTAACAGATATATTATTGTAACAGATAAAGGAACACGGAAAGAAAAGGAGAAGAGTGTGATGCATCCCATTGAAGGAGAGGAGGAGGGGTTATGGGAGGGGAGAAGAGGGGAGAGGAGGGGTTAGGGGAGGGGAGAAGAGGAGAGGAGGAGGGGTTAGGGGGGGGGAGGAGAGAAGGGAGAGAGGAGGAGGGGGGTTAGGGGAGGGGAGAAGATGAGAGGAGGGGTTAGGGGGAGGGGAGAAGAGGAGAGGAGGGGGGGTTAGGGGAGGGGAGAAGATGAGAGGAGAGGAGGAGGGGTTAGGGAGGGAGAAGAAGATGAGAGGAGAGGAGGGAGGGGGTTAGGGGAGGGAGAAGATGAGAGGAGGAGGTGTTAGGGGGGGGGAGAAGAGGAGAGGAGGAGAGGGGAGGGGAGGAGAGGAGGGGGGAGGGGAGAAGAGGAGAGGAGGAGGGGTTAGGGGATGGGAGAAGAGGAGAGGAGAGGAGAGGAGGAGGTGTTAGGGGAGGGGAGAAGAGGAGAGGAGGAGGTGTTAGGGAGGGGAGAAGAGGAGAGGACGAGGTGTTAGGGAGGGAGAGGAGACGAGGTGTTAGGGGAGAGAGGACGAGGTGTTAGGGAGGGGAGAAGAGGAGAGGAGGAGGGGTTAGGGGAGGGGAGAAGAGGAGAGGAGGAGGGGTTGGGGGAGGGGAGAAGAGGGTGGTGGACAGAGGAGGGAAGAGGAGAGGAGAGGAGAGGAGAAGAAGGGGTGGACAGAGGAGAGGAGGAGAGGAGAGGAGGTGGGCAGAGGTGAGGAGAGGAAAGGGGGTGGACAGAGGAGGAGGGGAGAGGGGGTGGACAGAAGAGAGGATAGGAGGAGAGGGGGTGGACAGAGGAGAGGAGGTGAGGAGAGGAGAGGGGGTGGACAGAGGAGAGGAGGAGAGGGGGTAGACAGAGGAGAGGAGGAGAGGAGAGGGGGTGGACAGAAGAGAGGATAGGAGGAGAGGGGGTGGACAGAGGAGAGGATAGGAGGAGAGGGGGTGGACAGAGGAGAGGAGGAGAGGAGAGGAGAGGGGGTGGACAGAGGAGAGGAGAGGAGGGGGGGGTGGACAGAGGAGAGGAGAGGGGGTGGACAGAGGAGAGGAGAGGAGAGGGGGGGTGGACAGAGGAGAGGAGGGAGGGGGTAGACGGGAGAGGAATGGAAAAAGGAAAGGAGATAATGAGGTCAGCTAAGGGTGAGATGAGTTCTTTGCCCCTTTGACATCATTACATTACGAGAGAGGGGGTGGGTGGGTGGTTAGTATCTTCGTCATTAAGTGGTTACCACAGTACTGTGCCATGATCTGTTGCTCAGTAGCGGGACAATCCTCTCTTATGTACCCGTCTAACCCTAACCAACCGTACCCTACCCCTCCTTCTAAGCCTAACCCTAACCCCAACCCTTCTGGCCCAAACCCGTCTCTGTTGTCACTACCCACTAGCCCTTCTCTGAAGTTCCAGTCCAACACCAACCCTTCTGGCCCAAACCCGTCTCTGTTGTCACTACCCACTAGCCCTTCTCTGATGTTCCAGTCCAACACCAACCCTTCTGGCCCAAACCCGTCTCTGTTGTCACTACCCACTAGCCCTTCTCTGATGTTCCAGTCCAACACCAACCCTTCTGGCCCAAACCCGTCTCTGTTGTCACTACCCACTAGCCCTTCTCTGATGTTCCAGTCCAACACCAACCATTCTAGCCCAAACCCGTCTCTGTTGTGGTCTGAGTTCAGATACAGCTTTAGAACTACTGGTTTGGGTGAGGGGAGCGGGTGGGGGGGGGCCAGTTGTGTTCGAGACCACAATCAGAGTGAATCGAGTCCAAGTCAACACCAAGACTTTAGTGAATCGAGTCCAAGACCAAGACTGTACTCTTTTTCAAATTGCCACCATAATAACAGTTCTAACTCTCTGGTATTTCTGTGGAGACTTTAGACATTCAGAATGGTGAAAAAAAAGCATGCTGAGGGCAAATAGAACTACTCTATCAACTATTTACTAACCCAAACACAGTGGGGACACTGAGGGCCTTGTACACTTTCAGAGAAAGGCTACGGATTAATAGCATAATAACATCAATGATAATTATATTATTATGTTCAATGATGTTCTGATTTAATCACTTCAGTTTTTGTTGGAAAGAAAAAGGCTGGGCCTCGGGTCTAAGGCACTGTAGTGAGGCGTCACTACAGATCAGTTCGATCCCAGGCTGTGTCACAACCGGCCGTGTCCAAGCCTGGGGGGGGGGGCTTTACTTGGCTCATCGCGCTCTAGCGACTCCTTGTGGCGGGCTGAACGGCTGCAGGCTGACCTCGGTCATCAGTTGAACGATGTTTCCTCCGACACATTGGTGCGGCTGGCTTCCCGGGATAAGTGGGCGGGTGTTAAGGAGAGCGGTTTTGGCGGGTCATCTTTCGGAGGGCGCATGACTCGACCTTCGCCTCTCCTGAGACCGTTGGGGAGTTTCAGCGATGAGACAAGATCGTATTTGGGGAGAAAAGGGGAGTAAAACAGGTTGAAGACCAACAGGTCACCTTGCATTAACGAGCAGTAGTTTTCCCACGGTCTAGCTAGCTAGCTTTAGTTGTCGGCAGCAGCTGCAGCAGGTGTTATCATAGAGGATGTTGTTGCTAATTTGTTAGCTTCTTCCTTTTCATGAATAACTTTCAACAACAAGTTAAAGTTTAAAATGATTATCATCTGGTGAATGGAACTGAGTTATTTTACTGCTTCCTGTTGTTCGTCATCGATTTCAAAATAACTTATGTGTGTGAAACATTGTTGCTTTTAAACTTTGCAAAACCAGTGGTGTGTATTCATGGCTGCCAAGGCAAGCAAAAAAACAAATTGCCCCAAAAACTAAATGAAATAATAATAATTTATCTTTCGTCTCTCTGTGTTTCAAATTTTCCTTCAATTTGAAAGAGGCATGAATTTCATTTCGCAGGAGAAAGCACCCGAGCAAAACAGTCCCCCTCTGTTTCTCTACATGTAGGCCATCTCAAATCAAATTGTAATTTGTCACATGCGCAGAATACAAAAGGTGTAGACCTTACAGTGAAAGGCTGACTTACAAGCCCTTAACCAGCAATACAGTTTTAAGTAAATACCGAGAAAAAGTAAGAGATAAGAATAACAAATGATTAAAGAGCAGCAGTAAATAACAATAGCGGGACTATATACAGGGGGTACCAGTACAGAGTCAATGTGGAGGCTATATACAGGGGGTACCAGTACAGAGTCAATGTGGAGGCTATATACAGGGTGTTACGGTACAGAGTCAATGTGGAGATAATATACAGGGGATACCGGTACAGAGTCAATGTGGAGGCTATATACAGGGGTACCAGTACAGAGTCAATGTGGAGATAATATACAGGGGATACCGGTACAGAGTCAATGTGGAGGCTATATACAGGGGGTACCAGTACAGAGTCAATGTGGAGATAATATACAGGGGATACCGGTACAGAGTCAATGTGGAGGCTATATACAGGGGTACCAGTACAGAGTCAATGTGGAGATAATATACAGGGGATACCGGTACAGAGTCAATGTGGAGGCTATATACAGGGGTACCGGTACAGAGTCAATGTGCTGGGGCTATATACAGGGATACCGGTACAGAGTCAATGTGGAGGCTATATACAGGGGGTACCGGTTCAGAGTCAATGTGGAGGCTATATTTTCTACAAGGGGGATACCGGTACAGAGTCAATGTGGAGGCTATATACAGGGTGTTACGGTACAGAGTCCATGTGGAGGCTATATACAGGGGGTACCGGTACAGAGTCAATGTGGAGGCTATATACAGGGTATTTGACATACAGAGTCAATGTGGAGGCTATATACAAGGGGTACCGGTACAGAGTCAATGTGGAGGCTATATACAAGGGGGATACCGGTACAGAGTCAATGTGGAGGCTATATACAGGGGATACCGGTACAGAGTCAATGTGGAGGCTATATACAGGGTATTACGGTACAGAGTCAATGTGGAGGCTATATACAGGGGGTACCGGTACAGAGTCAATGTGGAGGCTATATACAGGGGGTACCGGTACAGAGTCAATGTGGATACAAAGCCACACAGGTGTGATTTAATGAATTGACAACAACGGATGATGAGTTCCATCTAATATTATTCTATCTATTTTCTATCTATTAAACACAGAGAACTCTATTGGAAACACTGGCATTAGGTTTTCCTGGACAGTGCTGGACTAAAAAGCACTTTTAAAACAGCGAGTTGAATATGCTGTGATTTGACATCAACAATTATTCAGTGTTTTTAATTGCCGACTCCCAATTGGTGACACCCTCCCTATTTAATTTGAATAATGAAATCTTTACTGTTTTTTTCCCATAGAAACATCAATAAACACTTTGACTACATTGTACCAAGACACATGACAAAGTCATTTCAATTTCTATTTCTATTTTAGTACCGGGGTAATTTCAGAGGGTATTCTCGCTAACCACACCACAACCGATAATAGAGACCTCTTTAGATGTGACTTTTAACCATTAAACCATTCAGTGGTTTGTGGAAAGAGGAGGAGAGGAGAGGGAGGAGAGGAGAGGAGAGGA
>NC_056461.1:48065724-48070724 GCF_018296145.1 Oncorhynchus tshawytscha | reverse complement strand
GAACCAGGCTATGTGGGGTGGCCAGTCCTCTTCTGGCTGTGCCGGGTGGAGATTATAACAGAACATGGCCAAGATGTTCAAATGTTCATAAATGACCAGCATGGTCGTATAATAATAATCACAGTGGTTGTAGAAGGTACAACAGGTCAGCACCTCAGGAGTAAATGTCAGTTGGCAAAGTAGGCTGATCAAGCGACAGTGAATGTCAGTTGGCTTTTCATAGCCGATCATTCAGAGGTCTAGACAGCAGGTGTGGTAGAGAGAGAGAGAGTAGAAAATCATTTTTTAAATTGTTCTTATTCTCCTCAATCAGGTTGGAGAAGTAGGCTGATCGAGCACCAGTGAGTTCCATATTACACTTCCAAATTAGTGGACCACCATTTCAGTTCCAATTTTCTAGAAGCTTCAGGGTATTTTCCGGAGAGCAAATTTATTGCGACAAAAGTGCATGTTTTTAAAGTTGCATCGTTAAGATCCTCGGTTAGGTGGTTAACAGATTTCTCCAACGTCCTTGGTAGGAGGAAGGTGTCTGGAATATTATATCTGCATTGTCCGAATTGTTAAGGTAACTCTGAATGGTTTAAGGTTAGGGTTAACTCTGAATGGTTTAAGGTTAGGGTTAACTCTGAATGGTTTAAGGTTAGGGTTAACTCTGAATGGTTTAAGGTTAGGGTTAACTCTGAATGGTTTAAGGTTAGGGTTAACTCTGAATGGTTTAAGGTTAGGGTTAACTCTGAATGGTTTAAGGTTAGGGTTAACTCTGAATGGTTTAAGGTTAGGGTTAACTCTGAATGGTTTAAGGTTAGGGTTAACTCTGAATGGTTTAAGGTTAGGGTTAACTCTGAATGGTTTAAGGTTAGGGTTAACTCTGAATGGTTTAAGGTTAGGGTTAACTCTGAATGGTTTAAGGTTAGGGTTAACTCTGAATGGTTTAAGGTTAGGGTTAACTCTGAATGGTTTAAGGTTAGGGTTAACTCTGAATGGTTTAAGGTTAGGGTTAACTCTGAATGGTTTAAGGTTAGGGTTAACTCTGAATGGTTTAAGGTTAGGGTTAACTCTGAATGGTTTAAGGTTAGGGTTTTGAAACCTTATGGCTCTTTGGAACCAGAGAGAGAGATGCATATGCCGATCCGCCATCCACCACCCCCCCCACGTCCCTAGCCACAAAAACCACAAATCCTATGAGAAGGCAACAGCGCTCGCTGTTTCCCCTAGTGGCCGGTTTCCACGTCATCTCCTGAACCTGGGAGTTCAGGACATTGGGTAACACTGTGTTTTGCCCTCAGGAAAGAGTGGAGAGAGATATTAATACCAATCAGATGGATAGATTATTTAATTACTCTTTCATTAAAAGTGTCTTTGCTTTTGTATGTGTGTGTGTGTGTGTCTGTGCTGGCGTGTGTGTGTCTTTGTGACGGTGTGTGTGTGTATGTGTGTGTGTGTGTGTGTGTGTGGTAGATTATTTAATTAGTTTTTCATTACAGAAATGAAACGCTGGTAAACAACATTAGACTGGAGAGGCAGACAGAGTGTGTGTGTGTGTGTGTGTGTGTGAGTGTGTGTGTGTGTGTGTGTGTGTGTGTGTGTGTGTGTGTGTGTGTGTGTGTGTGTGTGTGTGTGTGTGTGTGTGTGTGTGTGTGTGTGTATCTGTGTGTCTGTGTGTGTGTGTGTGTTAATAAAATGCTGGTAAACAACATTCGACTGGAAAGGCAGCCAGACAGGCTGAGTCATTTTGGGGTGAATCTCCTCCTCTCTTTCCCTATTTTTTCCTCTCTAACTCCTCCCCCTCTCTTCTCTTCCTCCCCCTCTCTTCTACTCCTCCTCCATCCTCTCTCTCCTCCCAAGTGCCCAATAGTCATAAGTGAGTAAAATTAAAGATACCTTAGTAAAAGTCACCCAGTGAAATAGTACTTGAGTAAAAGAATAAAAGCATTTGGTTTTAAATATAATGAACTTCTCTAGGGTAGGGTGCCCCCTACCCTAGAGAAGTTCATTATATTTAAAACCAAATGCATTGGGAATTTTGGATGAAAAGTGTGCCCAAATTAAACTGCCTGCTACTCAGCCATAAAAGCTATAAAATGCATATAATTAGTAGATTTGGATAAGAAACACTCTGAACTTTCTAAAACTGTTTGAATGATGTCTGAGGTTTGTAGTTTTTCAACTCTTGCCCTATTGAATACACAGTGTCTATGGGGTCATATTGCACTTCCTAAGGCATCCACTAGATGTCAACAGTCTTTAGAAACTTGTTTGATGCTTCTACTGTGAAGGGGGGCCGAATGAGAGGGGAATGAGTCAGAGGTCTGCCGAGAGCCACGAGCTGGTGACGCTCGTTCACTCTGTTCCATTGCTTTTCTACAGACAAAGGAATTCTCCGGTTGGAACATTATTGAAGATTTATGTTAAAAACATCCTAAAGATTGATTCTATACACCGTTTGACATGTTTCTATGGACTGTAACGGAACTTTTTTTGACTTTTCGTCTGCTTCTAGTGACAGCGCATCGTGAGTTTTGATTGTGTACTGAACGCGTGAACAACAATTTGGTATTTGGACAATAATGATGGGCATTATCGAAAAAAACAAACATTTATTGTGGAACTGGGATTCCTGGGTGTGCATTCTGATGAAGATCATCCAAAGTAAGTGAATATTTATGAGCTGACTTCTGATGACTCCAACATGGAGAATATCTGTCTGGCTTGATTTAGCGTCTGAGCGCCGTACTCAGATTATTGCATGGTGTGCTGTTTCCGTAAAGTTAAAAAAAAATCTGACACAACGGTTTTATTAAGGAGAAGTGGATCTAAAATGCATAACACTTCCATGCATAACAGTTGTATCTTTTATCAATATTTATTATGAGTATTTCTATAAATTGATGCAAAATCACCGCATGTTTTGGAACTACTGAACACGCCAATGTAAACTCCGATTTTTGGATATAAATATAAATATGAACTTTACCGAACAAAACATATATGTATTGTGTAACATGAAGTCCTATGAGTGTCATCTGATGAAGATCATCAATTGTGATTCATTTTATCTCTATTTCTGCTTTTTGTGACTCCTCTCTTTGGCTGGAAAAATGGCTGTTTTTCTGTGACTTGGCTCTGACCTAACATAATCGTTTGGTTTGCTTTCATCGTAAAGCCTGTTTGAAATCGGACACTGTGGTTGGATTAACGAGAAGTGTATCTTTAAAATGGTGTAAAATACATGAATGTTTGAGGAATTTTAATTATTGGATTTCTGTTGTTTTGAATTTGGCGCCCTGCAGTTTCACTGGCTGTTGACGAGATGAGATGCTACTGTCCCAGACAGTATTCAGACCATTTCAGCCTCATTCTAAAATGCATTACATTTTTTTTTAAATGTCATCAATCTACCCCGTAATGAATAAGTGAAAACAATTTTTGAATTTTTTGGAAATATCTTATATATACACAAGTATTCAACCCCTTTGCAGTGAGACTTACTGAGCTCAGGTGCATCCTGATTCCATTGATCATCCTTGAGATGTTTCTACAACTTGATTGCAGTCCACCTGGGGTAAAAATCAATTGATTGGACATTATTTAGAAATGAAACTGTCTATATTTGGGCTCCCGAGTGGCGCAGAGGTCTAAGGCACTGCATCTCAGTGCTAGAAGCATCGCTACAGACACCTTGGTTCGAATCCAGGCTGTGATTAGGAGTCCAATAGGGCACAATTGGCCCAGCGTCATCAGGGTTTGTTCTTAACCGATTTCCATAGTTAAAAATAAAATATACAGTATATATAATAATAATATATATCTCACAGTTGACAGTTTCATGTCAGACCAAGCCACGAGATCAAATATATTGTCTATAGAGCACCGAGACAGGATTGTGTTGAGACAACTGTGTTGACAATCAACATGGCAGGCATGTTGTTACCTACCCTTACCACCTGGGGCGGCCCGTCAGGAAGTCCAGGATCCAGTTGCAGAGGGAGGTGTTTAGTCCCAGGGTCCTTAGCTTAGTGATGAGATTTGAGGTCACTATGGTGTTGAACGCTGAGCTGTAGTCAATGAACAGCATTCTCACATAGGTGTTCCTGTTGTCCAGGTGGGAAAGGGCAGTGTGGAGTGTAATAGAGATTGCATCCTCTGTGGATCTGTTGGGGCGGTATGCAAATTGGAGTGGGTCCACAGTTTCTTGCATGATGGTGTTGATGTGAGCCATGACCAGCCTTTCAAAGCACTTCATGGCTACTGACGTGAGTGCTACGGGGCGATAATCATTTAGGCAGGTTACCTTAGTGTTCTTCGGCTCAGGGACTATGGTGGTCTGCTTGAAGCATGTAGGTATTACAGACTCGTTACACTTGCCAGTTGGTCAGCACATGGTCAGAGTACACATCCTGGTAATACGTCAGGCCCTGCGGCATTGTGAATGTTGACCTGTTTAAAAGGTCTTGCTCACATTGGCTACAGAGAGCGTGATCACACAGTTGTCCGGATCAGCTGGTGCTCTCATACATGGTTTAGTGTTGCTTGCCTCGAACCGAGCATAAAAAGCATTTAGCTCATCTGGTAGGTGTCACTGGGCAGCTCTCGGCTGTGTTTCCCTTTGTATTCCGGCCTCTTGTCCGAGCCGGTGTTGTAGAATCTTTCTGTGGGGACGGCGTCGTCGACGCAGCCGGTGGTGTTTCCTCAATGCCATCGAATGAATCCAGCAAAACACCGTAGCATCCACATCATCTGACCACTTCCGGGTTGAGCGAGTCACTGGTACTTCCTGATTTAGTTTTCGCTCGTAAGCAGGAATCAGGGGGATAGAATGATGATCAGATTTGCCGAATGGAGGGCGAGGGAGAGCTTTGTACCCATCTCTCTGTGTGGAGTAAAGATGGTCTAGAGTTTTTTCCGTCTGGTTTCACATGTGACTGTACTGATAGAAATAATTTGCTTGCTTTAAAGTCCTTGGTCAAATGCTCATCCATAAGCTCTCCTCCTCTCTTCCC
>NC_056461.1:48015724-48060724 GCF_018296145.1 Oncorhynchus tshawytscha | reverse complement strand
CTAGCTATCCTCCTCTTCTAGCTATACTCCTCTCATCTCTTAGCTATCCTCCTCTCCTGGCTATCCTCCTCTCCTCTCCTAGCTATCCTCCTCTCCTAGCTATACTCCTCTCATCTCCTAGCTATCCTCATCTCCTCTCCTAGCTATCCCCCTCTCCTAGCTGTCCTCCTCTCCTAGCAATCCTCCTCTCCTAGCTATCCTCATCTCCTCTCCTAGTTATCCTCCTCCTCTCCTAGCTGTCCTCCTCTCCTAGCTATCCTCCTCACCTAGCTATCCTCCTCTCCTAGCTGTCTTCCTCTCCTCTCCTAGTTGTCCCATCTCCTCTCCTAGCTATCCTCCTCTCCTATCCTTGCTATCCTCCTCTCCTAGCTATCCTCCTCTCCTATCCTTGCTATCCTCCTCTCCTAGCTATCCTCCTCTCCTCTCCTAGCTATCCTCCTCTCCTAGCTGTCCTCCTCTCCTAGCTGCCCCCCTCTCCTCTCCTAGCTATCCCCCCTCCCTAGCTGTCCTCTCCTCTCCTCGCTGTCCTCCTCTCCTCTCCTAGCTGTCCTCCTCTCTTCTGCTAGCTATCTCCTCTCTAGCTGTCCTCTCTCTCTTCTCCTAGCTATCCTCCTCTCTAGCTGTCCTTCTCTCCTCTCCTAGCTGTCCTCTCTCTCCTCTCCTAGCTATCCTCCTCTCCGCTCTAGCTGATCCTCCTCTCTCTCCTAGCTATCCTCCTCTCCTAGCTGTCCTCCTCTCCTCTCTTAGCTATCCTCCTCTCCTCTCTCTGCTATCCCCTCTCCTCTCTTAGCTATCCTCCTCTCCTAGCTATCCTCCTCTCCTCTCCTACCAATCCTCCTCTCCTAGCTGTCCTTCTCTCCTCTCCTAGCTGTCCTCCTCTCCTCTCCTTGCTATCCTCCTCTCCTCTCGTAGCTATCCTCTCCTCTCCTAGCTATGCTCCTCTCCTAGCTATGCTCCTCTCCTAGCTGTCCTCCTCTCCTAGCTGTCCTCCTCTCTTCTCCTAGCTATCCTCCTCTCCTAGCTGTCCTTCTCCTCTCCTAGCTGTCCTCCTCTCCTCTCCTAGCTATCCTCCTCTCCTCTCCTAGCTGTCCTCCTCTCCTCTCCTAGCTGTCCTCCTCTCCTCTGTCCTCTCTCTCCTAGCTATCCTCCTCTCCTCTCCTAGCTATCCTCCTCTCCTAGCTGTCCTCCTCTCCTAGCTATCCTCCTCCTCTCTTAGCTATCCTGCTCTCTAGCTGTCCTCCTCTCCTCTATGCTCCTCTCCTAGCTATTCTCTCTCTAGCTGTCCTCATCTCCTACCTGTCCTCCTCTCTTATCCTAGCTATCCTCCTCTCTAGCTGTCCTCCTCTCTTCTCCTAGCTATCCTCCTCTCTAGCTGTCCTTCTCTCCTCTCATAGCTGTCCTCCTCTCCTAGCTGTCCTCTTCTCCTCTCCTACCTGTCCTCCTCTCTTCTCTAGCTATCCTCCTCTCTAGCTGTCCTCCTCTCTTCTCCTAGCTATCCTCCTCTCCTAGCTGTCCTTCTCTCCTCTCCTAGCTGTCCGCCTCTCTAGCTGTCCTCCTCTCCTCTCCTAGCTGTCCTCCTCTCCTCTCCTAGGTGTCCTCCTCTCCTAGCTGTCCTCCTCTAGCTATCCTCCTCTCCTCTCCTAGCTATCCTCCTCTCCTAGCTGTCCTCCTCTCTAGCTATCCTCCTCTCCTAGCTGTCCTCCTCTCCTATCTAGCTATCCTCCTCTCCTCTCCTAGCTATACTCCTCTCCTCTCTTAGCTATCCTCCTCTCCTCTCCTAGCTATCCACCTCTCCTCTCCTAGCTATCCTCCTCTCCTCTCCTTGCTGTCCTCCTCTCTTCTCCTAGCTATCCTGTCCTCTCTCTCCTCTCCTAGCTGTCCTCCTCTCCTCTCCTAGCTATCCTCCTCACCTCTCTAGCTATCCTCCTCTCCTCTCCTAGCTATCTTCCTCTTCTAGCTGTCCTCTCCTCTCCTAGCTATCCTCCTCTCTAGCTATCCTCCTCTCCTAGCTGTCCTCCTCTCCTAGCTATCCTCCTCTCCTAGCTGTCCTCCTCTCCTATCCTAGCTATCCTCCTCTCCTCTCCTAGCTATCTCCTCTACTCTCATAGCTATCCTCCTCTCCTAGCTGTACTCCTCTCCTCTCCTAGCTATACTCCTCTCCTCTCTTAGCTATCCTCCTCTCCTCTCCTAGCTATCCACCTCCTCTCCTAGCTATCCTCCTCTCCTCTCTAGCCTCCTCCTCTCCTAGCTATCCTCTCTCCTAGCTGTCCTCCTCTCCTAGCTATCCTCCTCTCCTAGCTGTCCTCCTCTCCTATCCTAGCTATCCTCCTCTCCTCTCCTAGCTATACTCCTCTACTCTCTTAGCTATCCTCCTCTCCTCTCCTAGCTATCCTCTCTCCTCTCCTAGCTATCCTCCTCTCTCTCCTTGCTGTCCTCCTCTCTTCTCCTAGCTATCCTCCTCTCCTAGCTGTCCTTCTCTCTCTCCTAGCTGTCCTCCTCTCCTCTCCTAGCTATCCTCCTCTCCTCTCTAGCTGTCCTCCTCTCTAGCTGTCTCCTCTCCTAGCTAGCTGCCCTCCTCTCCTAGCTGTCCTCCTCTCCTAGCTGTCCTCATCTCCTAGCTGTCCTCCTCTCCTCTCCTATCTATCCTCCTCTCCTCTCCTAGCTATCCTCTTCTCCTCTCCAAGCTATCCTCCTCTCCTCTCCTAGCTATCCTCCTCTTGTCTCCTAGCTGTCCTCCTCTCCTCTCTCCTCCTCTCCTAGCTATACACCTCTCCTAACTGTCCTCCTCTCCTCTCCTAGCTATTCCATCTCCTCTCCTGGATATTCTCCTCTCCTCTCCTAGCTCTCCACCTCTCCTCTCCTCTCCCCGCTATCCTCCTCTCCTCTCCTAGCTGTCCTCCTCTCCTCTCCTAGCTATCCTCCTCTCCTCTCTAGCTATCTTCCTCTCTAGCTGTCCTCTCCTCTCCTAGCTATCCTCCTCTCCTCTCTTAGCTATCCTGCTCTCTAGGTATCCTCCTCTCCTAGCTATGCTGCTCTCCTAGCTATGCTCCTCTCCTGGCTGTCCTCCTCTCCTAGCTGTCCTCCTCTCTTCTGCTAGCTATCCTCCTCTCTAGCTGTCCTCCTCTCTTCTCCTAGCTATCCTCCTCTCCTAGCTGTCCTTCTCTCCTCTCCTAGCTGTCCTCCTCTCCTCTCTAGCTATCCTCCTCTCCGCTCCTAGCGATCCTCCTCTCATCTCCTAGCTATCCTCCTCTCCTAGCTGCCTCCTCTCCTCTCTTAGCTATCCTCCTCTCCTCTCGTAGCTATCCCCCTCTCCTCTCTTAGCTATCCTCCTCTCCTAGCTATCCTCCTCTCCTCTCCTACCAATCCTCCTCTCCTAGCTGTCCTTCTCTCCTCTCCTAGCTGTCCTCCTCTCCTCTCCTTGCTATCCCCTCTCCTCTCGTAGCTATCCCCCTCTCCTCTCCTAGCTATGCTCCTCTCCCTAGCTATGCTCCTCTCCTAGCTGTCCTCCTCTCCTAGCTGTCCTCCTCTCTTCTCCTAGCTATCCTCCTCTCCTAGCTGTCCTTCTCTCCTCTCTAGCTGTCCTCCTCTCCTCTCCTAGCTATCCTCCTCTCCTCTCCTAGCTGTCCTCCTCTCCTCTCCTAGCTGTCCTCCTCTCCTAGCTGTCCTCCTCTCCTAGCTATCCTCCTCTCCTCTCCTAGCTATCCTCCTCTCCTAGCTGTCCTCCTCTCCTAGCTATCCTCCTCTCCTCTCTTAGCTATCCTGCTCTCCTAGCTGTCCTCCTCTCCTAGCTATGCTCCTCTCCTAGCTATTCTCCTCTCTAGCTGTCCTCATCTCTACCTGTCCTCCTCTCTTATCCTAGCTATCCTCCTCTCTAGCTGTCCTCCTCTCTTCTCTAGCTATCCTCCTCTCCTAGCTGTCCTTCTCTCCTCTCATAGCTGTCCTCCTCTCCTAGCTGTCCTCTTCTCCTCTCCTACCTGTCCTCCTCTCTTCTCCTAGCTATCCTCCTCTCTAGCTGTCCTCCTCTCTTCTCCTAGCTATCCTCCTCTCCTAGCTGTCCTTCTCTCCTCTCTAGCTGTCCGCCTCTCCTAGCTGTCCTCCTCTCCTCTCCTAGCTGTCCTCCTCTCCTCTCCTAGGTGTCCTCCTCTCCTAGCTGTCCTCCTCTCCTAGCTATCCTCCTCTCCTCTCCTAGCTATCCTCCTCTCCTAGCTGTCCTCCTCTCCTAGCTATCCTCCTCTCCTAGCTGTCCTCCTCTCCTATCCTAGCTATCCTCCTCTCCTCTCCTAGCTATACTCCTCTCCTCTCTTAGCTATCCTCCTCTCCTCTCCTAGCTATCCACCTCTCCTCTCCTAGCTATCCTCCTCTCCTCTCCTTGCTGTCCTCCTCTCTTCTCCTAGCTATCCTCCTCTCCTAGCTGTCCTTCTCTCCTCTCCTAGCTGTCCTCCTCTCCTCTCCTAGCTATCCTCCTCACCTCTCCTAGCTATCCTCCTCTCCTCTCCTAGCTATCTTCCTCTTCTAGCTGTCCTCTCCTCTCCTAGCTATCCTCCTCTCCTAGCTATCCTCCTCTCTAGCTGTCCTCCTCTCCTAGCTATCCTCCTCTCCTAGCTGTCCTCCTCTCCTATCCTAGCTATCCTCCTCTCCTCTCCTAGCTATACTCCTCTACTCTCATAGCTATCCTCCTCTCCTAGCTGTACTCCTCTCCTCTCCTAGCTATACTCCTCTCCTCTCTTAGCTATCCTCCTCTCCTCTCCTAGCTATCCACCTCTCCTCTCCTAGCTATCCTCCTCTCCTCTCCTAGCCTCCTCCTCTCCTAGCTATCCTCCTCTCCTAGCTGTCCTCCTCTCCTAGCTATCCTCCTCTCCTAGCTGTCCTCCTCTCCTATCCTAGCTATCCTCCTCTCCTCTCCTAGCTATACTCCTCTACTCTCTTAGCTATCCTCCTCTCCTCTCCTAGCTATCCACCTCTCCTCTCCTAGCTATCCTCCTCTCCTCTCCTTGCTGTCCTCCTCTCTTCTCCTAGCTATCCTCCTCTCCTAGCTGTCCTTCTCTCCTCTCCTAGCTGTCCTCCTCCTCTCCTCTCCTAGCTATCCTCCTCTCCTCTCCTAGCTGTCCTCCTCTCCTAGCTGTCCTCCTCTCCTAGCTGCCCTCTTCTCCTAGCTGCCCTCCTCTCCTAGCTGTCCTCCTCTCTAGCTGTCCTCATCTCCTAGCTGTCCTCCTCTCCTCTCCTATCTATCCTCCTCTCCTCTCCTAGCTATCCTCTTCTCCTCTCCAAGCTATCCTCCTCTCCTCTCCTAGCTATCCTCCTCTTGTCTCCTAGCTGTCCTCCTCTCTAGCTCTCCTCCTCTCCTAGCTATACACCTCTCCTAACTGTCCTCCTCTCCTCTCCTAGCTATTCCATCTCCTCTCCTGGATATTCTCCTCTCCTCTCCTAGCTCTCCACCTCTCCTCTCCTCTCCCCCGCTATCCTCCTCTCCTCTCCTAGCTGTCCTCCTCTCCTCTCCTAGCTATCCTCCTCTCCTCTCCTAGCTATCTTCCTCTCCTAGCTGTCCTCTCCTCTCCTAGCTATCCTCCTCTCCTCTCTTAGCTATCCTGCTCTCCTAGGTATCCTCCTCTCCTAGCTATGCTGCTCTCCTAGCTATGCTCCTCTCCTAGCTGTCCTCCTCTCCTAGCTGTCCTCCTCTCTTCTGCTAGCTATCCTCCTCTCTAGCTGTCCTCCTCTCTTCTCCTAGCTATCCTCCTCTCCTAGCTGTCCTTCTCTCCTCTCCTAGCTGTCCTCCTCTCCTCTCCTAGCTATCCTCCTCTCCGCTCCTAGCGATCCTCCTCTCCTCTCCTAGCTATCCTCCTCTCCTAGCTGTCCTCCTCTCCTCTCTTAGCTATCCTCCTCTCCTCTCGTAGCTATCCCCCTCTCCTCTCTTAGCTATCCTCCTCTCCTAGCTATCCTCCTCTCCTCTCCTACCAATCCTCCTCTCCTAGCTGTCCTTCTCTCCTCTCCTAGCTGTCCTCCTCTCCTCTCCTTGCTATCCTCCTCTCCTCTCGTAGCTATCCCCCTCTCCTCTCCTAGCTATGCTCCTCTCCTAGCTATGCTCCTCTCCTAGCTGTCCTCCTCTCCTAGCTGTCCTCCTCTCTTCTCCTAGCTATCTTCCTCTCCTAGCTGTCCTTCTCTCCTCTCCTAGCTGTCCTCCTCTCCTCTCCTAGCTATCCTCCTCTCCTCTCCTAGCTGTCCTCCTCTCCTCTCCTAGCTGTCCTCCTCTCCTAGCTGTCCTCCTCTCCTAGCTATCCTCCTCTCCTCTCCTAGCTATCCTCCTCTCCTAGCTGTCCTCCTCTCCTAGCTATCCTCCTCTCCTCTCTTAGCTATCCTGCTCTCCTAGCTGTCCTCCTCTCCTAGCTATGCTCCTCTCCTAGCTATTCTCCTCTCCTAGCTGTCCTCATCTCCTACCTGTCCTCCTCTCTTATCCTAGCTATCCTCCTCTCTAGCTGTCCTCCTCTCTTCTCCTAGCTATCCTCCTCTCCTAGCTGTCCTTCTCTCCTCTCATAGCTGTCCTCCTCTCCTAGCTGTCCTCTTCTCCTCTCCTACCTGTCCTCCTCTCTTCTCCTAGCTATCCTCCTCTCTAGCTGTCCTCCTCTCTTCTCCTAGCTATCCTCCTCTCCTAGCTGTCCTTCTCTCCTCTCCTAGCTGTCCGCCTCTCCTAGCTGTCCTCCTCTCCTCTCCTAGCTGTCCTCCTCTCCTCTCCCTAGGTGTCCTCCTCTCCTAGCTGTCCTCCTCTCCTAGCTATCCTCCTCTCCTCTCCTAGCTATCCTCCTCTCCTAGCTGTCCTCCTCTCCTAGCTATCCTCCTCTCCTAGCTGTCCTCCTCTCCTATCCTAGCTATCCTCCTCTCCTCTCCTAGCTATACTCCTCTCCTCTCTTAGCTATCCTCCTCTCCTCTCCTAGCTATCCACCTCTCCTCTCCTAGCTATCCTCCTCTCCTCTCCTTGCTGTCCTCCTCTCTTCTCCTAGCTATCCTCCTCTCCTAGCTGTCCTTCTCTCCTCTCCTAGCTGTCCTCCTCTCCTCTCCTAGCTATCCTCCTCACCTCTCTAGCTATCCTCCTCTCCTCTCCTAGCTATCTTCCTCTTCTAGCTGTCCTCTCCTCTCCTAGCTATCCTCCTCTCCTAGCTATCCTCCTCTCCTAGCTGTCCTCCTCTCCTAGCTATCCTCCTCTCCTAGCTGTCCTCCTCTCCTATCCTAGCTATCCTCCTCTCCTCTCCTAGCTATACTCCTCTACTCTCATAGCTATCCTCCTCTCCTAGCTGTACTCCTCTCCTCTCCTAGCTATACTCCTCTCCTCTCTTAGCTATCCTCCTCTCCTCTCCTAGCTATCCACCTCTCCTCTCCTAGCTATCCTCCTCTCCTCTCCTAGCCTCCTCCTCTCCTAGCTATCCTCCTCTCCTAGCTGTCCTCCTCTCCTAGCTATCCTCCTCTCCTAGCTGTCCTCCTCTCCTATCCTAGCTATCCTCCTCTCCTCTCCTAGCTATACTCCTCTACTCTCTTAGCTATCCTCCTCTCCTCTCCTAGCTATCCACCTCTCCTCTCCTAGCTATCCTCCTCTCCTCTCCTTGCTGTCCTCCTCTCTTCTCCTAGCTATCCTCCTCTCCTAGCTGTCCTTCTCTCCTCTCCTAGCTGTCCTCCTCTCCTCTCCTCTCCTAGCTATCCTCCTCTCCTCTCTAGCTGTCCTCCTCTCCTAGCTGTCCTCCTCTCCTAGCTGCCCTCTTCTCCTAGCTGCCCTCCTCTCCTAGCTGTCCTCCTCTCCTAGCTGTCCTCATCTCCTAGCTGTCCTCCTCTCCTCTCCTAGCTATCCTCCTCTCCTAGCTATCCTCCTCTCCTAGTTGTCCCATCTCCTCTCCAAGCTATCCTCCTCTCCTCTCCTAGCTATCCTCCTCTTGTCTCCTAGCTGTCCTCCTCTCCTAGCTCTCCTCCTCTCCTAGCTATACACCTCTCCTAACTGTCCTCCTCTCCTCTCCTAGCTATTCCATCTCCTCTCCTGGATATTCTCCTCTCCTCTCCTAGCTCTCCACCTCTCCTCTCCTCTCCCCGCTATCCTCCTCTCCTCTCCTAGCTGTCCTCCTCTCCTCTCCTAGCTATCCTCCTCTCCTCTCCTAGCTATCTTCCTCTCCTAGCTGTCCTCTCCTCTCCTAGCTATCCTCCTCTCCTCTCTTAGCTATCCTGCTCTCCTAGGTATCCTCCTCTCCTAGCTATGCTGCTCTCCTAGCTATGCTCCTCTCCTAGCTGTCCTCCTCTCTAGCTGTCCTCCTCTCTTCTGCTAGCTATCCTCCTCTCTAGCTGTCCTCCTCTCTTCTCCTAGCTATCCTCCTCTCCTAGCTGTCCTTCTCTCCTCTCTAGCTGTCCTCCTCTCCTCTCCTAGCTATCCTCCTCTCCGCTCCTAGCGATCCTCCTCTCCTCTCCTAGCTATCCTCCTCTCTAGCTGTCCTCCTCTCCTCTCTTAGCTATCCTCCTCTCCTCTCGTAGCTATCCCCCTCTCCTCTCTTAGCTATCCTCCTCTCTAGCTATCCTCCTCTCCTCTCCTACCAATCCTCCTCTCCTAGCTGTCCTTCTCTCCTCTCCTAGCTGTCCTCCTCTCCTCTCCTTGCTATCCTCCTCTCCTCTCGTAGCTATCCCCCTCTCCTCTCCTAGCTATGCTCCTCTCCTAGCTATGCTCCTCTCCTAGCTGTCCTCCTCTCCTAGCTGTCCTCCTCTCTTCTCCTAGCTATCTTCCTCTCCTAGCTGTCCTTCTCTCCTCTCCTAGCTGTCCTCCTCTCCTCTCCTAGCTATCCTCCTCTCCTCTCCTAGCTGTCCTCCTCTCCTCTCCTAGCTGTCCTCCTCTCCTAGCTGTCCTCCTCTCCTAGCTATCCTCCTCTCCTCTCCTCTCCTAGCTATCCTCCTCTCCTAGCTGTCCTCCTCTCCTAGCTATCCTCCTCTCCTCTCTTAGCTATCCTGCTCTCTAGCTGTCCTCCTCTAAATCAGATCAAATCAAATTTTATTTGTCACATACACATGGTTAGCAGATGTTAATGCGAGTGTAGCGAAATGCTTGTTCTTCTAGTTCCGACAATGCAGTAATAACGAGCAAGTAATCTAACTAACAATTCAAAAAAAAACTACTGTCATACACAGTGTAAGGGGATAAAGAATATGTACATAAGGATATATGAATGAGTGATGGTACAGAGCAGCATAGGCAAGATACAGTAGATGATATCGAGTACAGTATATACATATGAGATAAGTATGTAAACCAAGTGGCATAGTTAAAGTGGCTAGTGATACATGTATTACATAAGGATGCAGTCGATGATATAGAGTACAGTATCAACGTATGCATATGAGATGAACAATGTAGGGTAAGTAACATTATATAAGGTAGCATTGTTTAAAGTGGCTAGTGATATATTTACATCATTTCCCATCGATTCCCATGATTAAAGTGGCTGGAGTAGAGTCAGTGTCATTGACAGTGTGTTGGCAGTAGCCACTCAATGTTAGTGGTGGCTGTTTAACAGTCTGATGGCCTTGAGATAGAAGCTGTTTTTCAGTCTCTCGGTCCCAGCTTTGATGCACCTGTACTGACCTCGCCTTCTGGATGGCAGCGGGGTGAACAGGCAGTGGCTCGGGTGGTTGATGTCCTTGATGATCTTTATGGCCTTCCTGTAGCATCGGGTGGTGTAGGTGTCCTGGAGGGCAGGTAGTTTGCCCCCGGTGATGCGTTGTGCAGACCTCACTACCCTCTGGAGAGCCTTACGGTTGAGGCGGTGCAGTTGCCATACCAGGCGGTGATACAGCCCGCCAGGATGCTCTCGATTGTGCATCTGTAGAAGTTTGTGAGTGCTTTTGGTGACAAGCCGAATTTCTTCAGCCTCCTGAGGTTGAAGGCGCTGCTGCGCCTTCCTCACGATGCTGTCTGTGTGAGTGGACCAATTCAGTTTGTCTGTGATGTGTATGCCGAGGAACTTAAAACTTGCTACCCTCTCCACTACTGTTCCATCGATGTGGATGGGGGGTGTTCCCTCTGCTGTTTCCTGAAGTCCACAATCATCTCCTTAGTTTTGTTGACGTTGAGTGTGAGGTTATTTTCCTGACACCACACTCCGAGGGCCCTCACCTCCTCCCTGTAGGCCGTCTCGTCGTTGTTGGTAATCAAGCCTACCACTGTGTCGTCCGCAAGGTGTCCTCCTCTCCTAGCTGTCCTCCTCTCCTAGCTATCCTCCTCTCCTCTCCTAGCTATCCTCCTCTCCTAGCTGTCCTCCTCTCCTAGCTATCCTCCTCTCCTAGCTGTCCTCCTCTCCTATCCTAGCTATCCTCCTCTCCTCTCCTAGCTATACTCCTCTCTCTCTCTTAGCTATCCTCCTCTCCTCTCCTAGCTATGCTCCTCTCCTAGCTATTCTCCTCTCTAGCTGTCCTCATCTCCTACCTGTCCTCCTCTCTTATCCTAGCTATCCTCCTCTCTAGCTGTCCTCCTCTCTTCTCCTAGCTATCCTCCTCTCCTAGCTGTCCTTCTCTCCTCTCATAGCTGTCCTCCTCTCCTAGCTGTCCTCTTCTCCTCTCCTACCTGTCCTCCTCTCTTCTCCTAGCTATCCTCCTCTCTAGCTGTCCTCCTCTCTTCTCCTAGCTATCCTCCTCTCCTAGCTGTCCTTCTCTCCTCTCCTAGCTGTCCGCCTCTCCTAGCTGTCCTCCTCTCCTCTCCCTAGCTGTCCTCCTCTCCTCTCCTAGGTGTCCTCCTCTCCTAGCTGTCCTCCTCTCCTAGCTATCCTCCTCTCCTCTCCTAGCTATCCTCCTCTCCTAGCTGTCCTCCTCTCCTAGCTATCCTCCTCTCCTAGCTGTCCTCCTCTCCTATCCTAGCTATCCTCCTCTCCTCTCCTAGCTATACTCCTCTCCTCTCTTAGCTATCCTCCTCTCCTCTCCTAGCTATCCACCTCTCCTCTCCTAGCTATCCTCCTCTCCTCTCCTTGCTGTCCTCCTCTCTTCTCCTAGCTATCCTCCTCTCCTAGCTGTCCTTCTCTCCTCTCCTAGCTGTCCTCCTCTCCTCTCCTAGCTATCCTCTTCACCTCTCCTAGCTATCCTCCTCTCCTCTCCTAGCTATCTTCCTCTTCTAGCTGTCCTCTCCTCTCCTAGCTATCCTCCTCTCCTAGCTATCCTCCTCTCCTAGCTGTCCTCCTCTCCTAGCTATCCTCCTCTCCTAGCTGTCCTCCTCTCCTATCCTAGCTATCCTCCTCTCCTCTCCTAGCTATACTCCTCTACTCTCATAGCTATCCTCCTCTCCTAGCTGTACTCCTCTCCTCTCCTAGCTATACTCCTCTCCTCTCTTAGCTATCCTCCTCTCCTCTCCTAGCTATCCACCTCTCCTCTCCTAGCTATCCTCCTCTCCTCTCCTAGCCTCCTCCTCTCCTAGCTATCCTCCTCTCCTAGCTGTCCTCCTCTCCTAGCTATCCTCCTCTCCTAGCTGTCCTCCTCTCCTATCCTAGCTATCCTCCTCTCCTCTCCTAGCTATACTCCTCTACTCTCTTAGCTATCCTCCTCTCCTCTCCTAGCTATCCACCTCTCCTCTCCTAGCTATCCTCCTCTCCTCTCCTTGCTGTCCTCCTCTCTTCTCCTAGCTATCCTCCTCTCCTAGCTGTCCTTCTCTCCTCTCCTAGCTGTCCTCCTCTCCTCTCCTCTCCTAGCTATCCTCCTCTCCTCTCCTAGCTGCCCTCTTCTCCTAGCTGCCCTCCTCTCCTAGCTGTCCTCCTCTCCTAGCTGTCCTCATCTCCTAGCTGTCCTCCTCTCCTCTCCTATCTATCCTCCTCTCCTCTCCTAGCTATCCTCTTCTCCTCTCCTAGCTGTCCTCCTCTCCTCTCTTAGCTATCCTCCTCTCCTAGCTGTCCTCCTCTCCTAGGTATCCTCCTCCTAGCTGTCCTCCTCTTCTATCCTAGCTATCCTCTTCTCCTCTCCTAATTATACTCCTCCTCTCCTAGCTGTCCTCCTCTCCTCTCTTAGCTATCCTCCTCTCCTCTCCTAGCTATCCTCCTCTCCTCTCCTAGCTATCCTCCTCTCCTCTCTAGCTATCTTCCTCTCCTAGCTGTCCTCTCCTCTCCTAGCTATCCTCCTCTCCTCTCTTAGCTATCCTGCTCTCCTAGCTATCCTCCTCTCCTAGCTATCCTCCTCTCCTCTCTTAGCTATCCTCCTCTCCTAGCTATCCTCCTCTCCTAGCTATCCTCCTCTCCTAGCTATCCTCCTCTCCTAGCTGTCCTCCTCTCCTAGCTATCCTCCTCTCCTAGCTGTCCTCCTCTCCTATCCTAGCTATCCTCCTCTCCTCTCCTAGCTATACTCCTCTACTCTCATAGCTATCCTCCTCTCCTAGCTGTACTCCTCTCCTCTCCTAGCTATACTCCTCTCCTCTCTTAGCTATCCTCCTCTCCTCTCCTAGCTATCCACCTCTCCTCTCTAGCTATCCTCCTCTCCTCTCCTAGCCTCCTCCTCTCCTAGCTATCCTCCTCTCCTAGCTGTCCTCCTCTCCTAGCTATCCTCCTCTCCTAGCTGTCCTCCTCTCCTATCCTAGCTATCCTCCTCTCCTCTCCTAGCTATACTCCTCTACTCTCTTAGCTATCCTCCTCTCCTCTCCTAGCTATCCACCTCTCCTCTCCTAGCTATCCTCCTCTCCTCTCCTTGCTGTCCTCCTCTCTTCTCCTAGCTATCCTCCTCTCCTAGCTGTCCTTCTCTCCTCTCTAGCTGTCCTCCTCTCCTCTCCTCTCCTAGCTATCCTCCTCTCCTCTCCTAGCTGCCCTCTTCTCCTAGCTGCCCTCCTCTCCTAGCTGTCCTCCTCTCCTAGCTGTCCTCATCTCCTAGCTGTCCTCCTCTCCTCTCCTATCTATCCTCCTCTCCTCTCCTAGCTATCCTCTTCTCCTCTCCTAGCTGTCCTCCTCTCCTCTCTTAGCTATCCTCCTCTCCTAGCTGTCCTCCTCTCCTAGGTATCCTCCCCTCCTAGCTGTCCTCCTCTTCTATCCTAGCTATCCTCTTCTCCTCTCCTAATTATACTCCTCCTCTCCTAGCTGTCCTCCTCTCCTCTCTTAGCTATCCTCCTCTCCTCTCCTAGCTATCCTCCTCTCCTCTCCTAGCTATCCTCCTCTCCTCTCCTAGCTATCTTCCTCTCCTAGCTGTCCTCTCCTCTCCTAGCTATCCTCCTCTCCTCTCTTAGCTATCCTGCTCTCCTAGCTATCCTCCTCTCCTAGCTATCCTCCTCTCCTCTCTTAGCTATCCTCCTCTCCTAGCTATCCTCCTCTCCTAGCTATCCTCCTCTCCTAGCTATCCTCCTCTCCTAGCTGTCCTCCTCTCCTAGCTGTCCTCCTCTCCTATCCTAGCTGTCCTCCTCTCCTCTCTTAGCTATCCTCCTCTCCTCTCCTAGCTATCCTCCTCTCCTCTCCTAGCTATCCTCCTCTCCTCTCCTAGCTATCTTCCTCTCTAGCTGTCCTCTCCTCTCTTAGCTATCCTCCTCTCCTAGCTATCCTCCTCTCCTCTCCTAGCTGTCCTCCTCTCCTCTCTTAGCTATCCTCCTCTCATAGCTATCCTCCTCTCCTAGCTATCCTCCTCTCCTAGCTATCCTCCTCTCCTAGCTGTCCTCCTCTCCTAGCTGTCCTCCTCTCCTATCCTAGCTATCCTCCTCTCCTCTCCTAGCTATACTCCTCTCCTCTCTTAGCTATCCTCCTCTCCTCTCCTAGATATCCTCCTCTCCTCTCCTAGCTATCCTCCTCTCCTCTCCTAGCTATCCTCCTCTCCTAGCTGTCCTCCTCTCCTCTCTTAGCTATTGTCCTCTCCTCTCGTAGCTATCTCCTCTCCTCTCCTAGCTATCCTCCTCTCCTCTCCTCCAATCCTCCTCACCTAGCTGTCCTTCTCTCCTCTCCTAGCTGTCCTCCTCTCCTCTCCTTGCTATCCTCCTCTCCTCTCCTAGCTATCCTCCTCTCCTCTCTTAGCTATCCTGCTCTCCTAGCTATCCTCATCTCCTAGCTATAGTCCTCTCCTAGCTATGCTCCTCTCTAGCTGTCCTCCTCTCTAGCTGTCCTCCTCTCTTCTCTAGCTAACCTCCTCTCTAGCTGTCCTTCTCTCCTCTCCTAGCTGTCCTCCTCTCCTCTCCTTGCTGTCCTCCTCTCCTAGCTGCCCTCCTCTCTAGCTGTCCTCCTCTCCTCTCTTAGCTATCCTCCTCTCCTAGCTATCCCCCTCTCCTCTCTTAGCTATCCTCCTCTCCTAGCTATCCTCCTCTCCTCTCTACCAATCCTAATCTCATAGCTGTCCTTCTCTCCTCTCCTAGCTGTCCTCCTCTCCTCTCCTTGCTATCCTCCTCTCCTCTCCTAGCTATCCTCCTCTCCTCTCTTAGCTATCCTGCTCTCCTAGCTATCCTCCTCTCCTAGCTATGCTCCTCTCCTAGCTATGCTCCTCTCCTAGCTGTCCTCCTCTCCTAGCTGTCCTCCTCTCCTCTCCTAGCTGTCCTCCTCTCCTCTCTTAGCTATCCTCCTCTCTAGCTTTCCTCCTCTCCTAGCTGTCCTCCTCTCCTCTCTTAGCTATCCTCCTCTCCTAGCTATCCTCCTCTCCTCTTCTAGCTATCCACCTCTCCTCTCCTAGCTATCCTCTCTCCTCTCCTAGCTATCCTCCTCTCCTAGCTGTCCTCCTCTCCTAGCTGTCCTCCTCTCCTCTCCCTAGCTATCCTATTCTCCTCTCCTAGCTGTCCTCCTCTCCTCTCTTAGCTATCCTCCTCTCCTAGCTATCCCCCTCTCCTCTCTTAGCTATTCTCCTCTCCTAGCTATCCTCCTCTCCTCTCCTACCAATCCCAATCTCTAGCTGTCCTTCTCTCCTCTCCTAGCTGTCCTCCTCTCCTCTCCTTGCTATCCTCCTCTCCTCTCCTAGCTATCCTCCTCTCCTCTCTTAGCTATCCTGCTCTCTCTAGCTATCCTCCTCTCCTAGCTATGCTCCTCTCCTAGCTATGCTCCTCTCCTGGCTGTCCTCCTCTCCTAGCTGTCCTCCTCTCCTCTCCTAGCTGTCCTCCTCTCCTCTCTTAGCTATCCTCCTCTCCTAGCTTTCCTCCTCTCCTCTCCTAGCTGTCCTCATCTCCTCTCTTAGCTATCCTCCTCTCCTAGCTATCCTCCTCTCCTCTCCTAGCTATCCACCTCTCCTCTCCTAGCTATCCTCCTCTCCTCTCCTAGCTATCCTCCTCTCCTAGCTGTCCTCCTCTCCTCTCTTAGCTATCCTCCTCTCCTAGCTATCCACCTCTCCTCTCCTAGCTATCCTCCTCTCCTCTCCTAGCTATCCTCCTCTCCTAGCTATCCTCCTCTCCTAGCTGTCCTCCTCTCCTCTCTTAGCTATTGTCCTCTCCCGTCGTAGCTATCTCCCTCTCCTCTCTTAGCTATCCTCCTCTCCTAGCTATCCTCCTCTCCTCTCCTCCAATCCTCCTCACCTAGCTGTCCTTCTCTCCTGTCCTAGCTGTCCTCCTCTCCTCTCCTTGCTATCCTCCTCTCCTCTCCTAGCTATCCTCCTCTCCTCTCTTAGCTATCCTGCTCTCCTAGCTATCCTCCTCTCCTAGCTATAGTCCTCTCCTAGCTATGCTCCTCTCCTAGCTGTCCTCCTCTCTAGCTGTCCTCCTCTCTTCTCCTAGCTATCCTCCTCTCCTAGCTGTCCTTCTCTCCTCTCCTAGCTGTCCTCCTCTCCTCTCCTAGCTGTCCTCCTCTCCTAGCTGCCCTCCTCTCCTAGCTGTCCTCCTCTCCTAGCTGTCCTCCTCTCCTCTCCTAGCTATCCTATTCTCCTCTCCTAGCTGTCCTCCTCACCTCTCTTAGCTATCCTCCTCTCCTAGCTATCCCCCTCTCCTCTCTTAGCTATCCTCCTCTCTAGCTATCCTCCTCTCCTCTCCTACCAATCCTAATCTCCTAGCTGTCCTTATCTCCTCTCCTAGCTGTCCTCCTCTCCTCTCCTTGCTATCCTGCTCTCCTAGCTATCCTCCTCTCCTAGCTATGTTCCTCTCCTAGCTATGCTCCTCTCCTAGCTGTCCTCCTCTCCTAGCTGTCCTCCTCTCCTCTCCTAGCTGTCCTCCTCTTCTCTCTTAGCTATCCTCCTCTCCTAGCTTTCCTCCTCTCCTCTCCTAGCTGTCCTCCTCTCCTCTCTTAGCTATCCTCCTCTCTAGCTATCCTCCTCTCATGTCCTAGCTATCCACCTCTCCTCTCCTAGCTATCCTCCTCTCCTCTCCTAGCTATCCTCCTCTCCTAGCTGTCCTCCTCTCCTCTCTTAGCTCTCCTCCTCTCCTAGCTATCCTCCTCTCCTCTCCTAGCTATTCTCCTCTCCTCTCATAGCTATCTCCCTCTCCTCTCTAGCTATCCTCCTCTCCTAGCTATCCTCCTCTCCTCCTCTCCTCTCCTACCAATCCTCCTCATTAGCTATCCTTCTCTCCTAGCTATCCTCCTCTCCTCTCCTACAAATCCTCCTCACCTAGCTGTCCTTCTCTCCACTCCTAGCTGTCCTCCTCTCCTCTCCTTGCTATCCTCCTCTCCTCTCCTAGCTATCCTCCTCTCCTCTCTTAGCTATGCTCCTCTCCTAGCTGTCCTCCTCTCCTAGCTGTCCTCCTCTCTTCTCCTAGCTGTCCTCCTCTCTTCTCCTAGCTATCCTCCTCTCTAGCTGTCCTTCTCTCCTCTCCTAGCTGTCCTCCTCTCCTCTCCTAGCTGTCCTCCTCTCCTAGCTGTCCTCCTCTCTTCTCCTAGCTATCCTCCTCTCGAGCTGTCCTCCTCTCTTCTCCTAGCTATCCTCCTCTCCTAGCTGTCCTTCTCTCCACTCCTAGCTGTCCTCCTCTCCTCTCCTAGCTGTCCTCCTCTCCTCTCCTAGCTGTCCTCCTCTCCTAGCTGCCCTCTTCTCTAGCTGTCCTCCTCTCCTAGCTGTCCTCCTCTCCTAGCTGTCCTCCTCTCCTCTCTTAGCTATCCTCCTCTCCTAGCTGTCCTCCTCTCCTATCTATCCTCTTCTCCTCTCCTAATTATACTCCTCCTCTCCTAGCTGTCCTCCTCTCCTCTCTAGCTATCCTCCTCTCCTCTCCTAGCTATCCTCCTCTCCTCTCCTAGCTATCCTCCTCTCCTCTCCTAGCTATCTTCCTCTCTAGCTGTCCTCTCCTCTCCTAGCTATCCTCCTCTCCTCTCTTAGCTATCCTGCTCTCCTAGCTATCCTCCTCTCCTAGCTATCTTCCTCTCCTCTCCTAGCTGTCCTACTCTCCTCTCTTAGCTATCCTCCTCTCCTAGCTATCCTCCTCTCCTAACTGTCCTCCTCTCCTATCCTAGCAATCCTCCTCTCCTCTCCTAGCTATACTCCTCTCCTCTCTTAGCTATCCTCCTCTCCTCTCCTAGCTATCCTCTTCTCCTCTCCTAGCTGTCCTCCTCTCCTCTCCTAGCTATCCTCCTCTCCTAGCTGTCCTCCTCTCCTCTCCTAGCTGTCCTCCTCTCCTAGCTATCCTCTTCTCCTCTCCTAATTATACACCTCCTCTCCTAGCTGTCCTCCTCTCCTCTCTTAGCTAACCTCCTCTCCTCTCCTAGCTATCCTCCTCTCCTCTCTAGCTATCCTCCTCTCCTCTCCTAGCTGTCCCACTCATCTCTTAGCTATCCTCCTCTCCTAGCTATCCTCCTCTCCTCTCCTAGCTGTCCTCCTCTCCTCTCTTAGCTATCCTCCTCTCCTAGCTGTCCTCCTCTCCTCTCCTAGCTATCCTCCTCTCCTAGCTATCCTCCTCTCCTAGCTATCCTCCTCTCTAGCTGTCCTCCTCTCCTAGCTATCCTCCTCTCCTAGCTGTCCTCCTCTCTATCCTAGCTATCCTCCTCTCCTCTCCTAGCTATACTCCTCTCCTCTCTTAGCTATCCTCCTCTCCTCTCCTAGCTATCCACCTCTCCTCTCTTAGCTATTATCCTCTCCTACCAATCCTCCTCACCTAGCTGTCCTTCTCTCCTCTCCTAGCTGTCCTCCTCTCCTCTCCTTGCTATCCTCCTCTCCTCTCTAGCTATCCTCCTCTCCTCTCTTAGCTATCCTGCTCTCCTAGCTATCCTCCTCTCCTAGCTATAGTCCTCTCCTAGCATTGCTCCTCTCCTAGCTGTCCTCCTCTCCTAGCTGTCCTCCTCTCTATTCCTAGCTATCCTCCTCTCTAGCTGTCCTCCTCTCTTCTCCTAGCTATCCTCCTCTCCTAGCTGTCCTCCTCTCCTCTCCTAGCTGTCCTCCTCTCCTCTCCTAGCTGTCCTCCTCACCTAGCTGCCCTCCTCTCCTAGCTGTCCTCCTCTCCTAGCTGTCCTCCTCTCCTCTCCTATCTATCCTCCTCTCCTCTCCCTAGCTATCCTCTTCTCCTCTCCTAGCTGTCCTCCTCTCCTCTCTTAGCTATCCTCCTCTCCTTGCTATCCCCCTCTCCTCTCTTAGCTATCCTCCTCTCTAGCTGTCCTCCTCTCCTCTCCTATCTATCCTCCTCTCCTCTCCTAGCTATCCTCTTCTCCTCTCTAGCTGTCCTCCTCTCCTCTCTTAGCTATCCTCCTCTCCTTGCTATCCCCCTCTCCTCTCTTAGCTATCCTCCTCTCTAGCTATCCTCCTCTCCTCTCCTACCAATCCTAATCTCCTAGCTGTCCTTCTCTCCTCTCCTAGCTGTCCTCCTCTCCTCTCCTTGCTATCCTCCTCTCCTCTCCTAGCTATCTTCCTCTCCTCTCTTAGCTATCCTGCTCTCCTAGCTAACCTCCTCTCCTAGCTATGCTCCTCTCCTAGCTATGCTCCTCTCCTAGCTGTCCTCCTCTCTAGCTGTCCTCCTCTCCTCTCCTAGCTGTCCTCCTCTCCTCTCTTAGCTATCCTCCTCTCTAGCTATCCTCATCTCCTCTCCTAGCTGTCCTCCTCTCCTCTCTTAGCTATCCTCCTCTCCTAGCTATCCTCCTCTCCTCTCCTAGCTATCCTCCTCTCCTCTCCTAGCTGTCCTCCTCTCCTCTCTCAGCTATCCTCCTCTCCTAGCTATCCTCCTCTCCTCTCCTAGCTATCCTCCTCTCCTCTCTCAGCTATCCTGCTCTCTAGCTATCCTCCTCTCCTAGCAATGCTCCTCTCTAGCTATGCTCCTCTCTAGCTGTCCTCCTCTCCTAGCTGTCCTCCTCTACCTCTCCTAGCTGCCCTCCTCTCCTCTCTTAGCTATCCTCCTCTCCTAGCTATCCTCCTCTCCTCTCCTAGCTGTCCTCCTCTCCTCTCTTAGCTATCCTCCTCTCTAGCTGTCCTCCTCTCCTCTCCTAGCTATCCTCCTCTCTAGCTATCCTCCTCTCCTAGCTGTCCTCCTCTCCTAGCTATCCTCCTCTCTAGCTATCCTCCTCTCCTAGCTGTCCTTCTCTCCTATCCTAGCTATCCTCCTCTCCTCTCCTAGCTATACTCCTCTCCTCTCTTAGCTATCCTCCTCTCCTCTCCTAGCTATCCACCTCTCCTCTCCTAGCTATCCTCCTCTCCTAGCTGTCCTCCTCTCCTCTCTTAGCTATCCTCCTCTCCTCTCGTAGCTATCCCCTCTCCACTCTTAGCTATCCTCCTCTCCTAGCTATCCTCCTCTCCTCTCCTACCAATCCGAATCTCCTAGCTATCCACCTCTCCTCTCGTAGCTATCCCCCTCTCCTCTCCTCTCTTAGCTATCCTCCTCTCCTAGCTATCCTCCTCTCCTCTCTTACCAATCCTAATCTCTAGCTATCCTCCTCTCCTCTCATAGCTTTCCTCCTCTCCTCTCTTAGCTCTCCTGCTCTCCTAGCTATCCTCCTCTCCTAGCTATGCTCCTCTCCTATCTATGCTCCTCTCCTAGCTGTCCTCCTCTCTAGCTGTCCTCCTCTCTTCTCCTAGCTATCCTCCTCTCTAGCTGTCCTCCTCTCTTCTCCTAGCTATCCTCCTCTCTAGCTGTCATTCTCTCCTCTCCTAGCTGTCCTCCTCTCCTCTCTAGCTGTCCTCCTCCTCTCCTAGCTGTCCTCCTCTCCTCTCCTAGCTGTCCTCCTCTCTAGCTATCCTCCTTTCCTCTACTAGCTATCCTCTTCTCCTCTCCTAGCTATCCTCCTCTCCTCTCCTAGCTGTCCTCCTCTCTTCTCCTAGCTATCCTCCTCTCCTAGCTGTCCTTCTCTCCTCTCCTAGCTGTCCTCCTCTCCTCTCCTAGCTGTCCTCCTCTCCTAGCTGCCCTCCTCTCCTAGCTGTCCTCCTCTCCTAGCTGTCCTCCTCTCCTAGCTGTCCTCCTCTCCTCTCCTATCTATCCTCCTCTCCTCTCCTAGCTATCCTCTTCTCCTCTCTAGCTGTCCTCCTCTCCTCTCTTAGCTATCCTCCTCTCCTTGCTATCCCCCTCTCCTCTCTTAGCTATCCTCCTCTCCTAGCTGTCCTCCTCTCCTATCTATCCTCCTCTCCTCTCCTAGCTATCCTCTTCTCCTCTCCTAGCTGTCCTCCTCTCCTCTCTTAGCTATCCTCCTCTCCTTGCTATCCCCCTCTCCTCTCTTAGCTATCCTCCTCTCCTAGCTATCCTCCTCTCCTCTCCTACAATCCTAATCTCCTAGCTGTCCTTCTCTCCTCTCCTAGCTGTCCTCCTCTCCTTGCTATCCTCCTCTCCTCTCCTAGCTATCTTCCTCTCCTCTCTTAGCTATCCTGCTCTCCTAGCTAACCTCCTCTCCTAGCTATGCTCCTCTCCTAGCTATGCTCCTCTCCTAGCTGTCCTCCTCTCTCCTAGCTGTCCTCCTCTCCTCTCCTAGCTGTCCTCCTCTCCTCTCTTAGCTATCCTCCTCTCCTAGCTATCCTCCTCTCCTCTCCTAGCTGTCCTCCTCTCCTCTCTTAGCTATCCTCCTCTCCTAGCTATCCTCCTCTCCTCTCCTAGCTATCCTCCTCTCCTAGCTGTCCTCCTCTCCTCTCTTAGCTGTCCTCCTCTCCTCTCCTAGCTGTCCTCCTCTCCTCTCTTAGCTATCCTCCTCTCCTAGCTATCCTCCTCTCCTCTCTAGCTGTCCTCCTCTCCTCTCTTAGCTATCCTCCTCTCCTAGCTATCCTCCTCTCCTCTCCTAGCTATCCTCCTCTCCTAGCTATCCTCCTCTCCTCTCCTACCAATCCTAATCTCCTAGCTATCCACCTCTCCTCTCGTAGCTATCCCCCTCTCCTCTCTTAGCTATCCTCCTCTCCTAGCTATCCTCCTCTCCTCTCCTACCAATCCTAATCTCTAGCTGTCCTCCTCTCCTCTCATAGCTTTCCTCCTCTCCTCTCTTAGCTATCCTGCTCTCTAGCTATCCTCCTCTCCTAGCTATGCTCCTCTCCTAGCTATGCTCCTCTCCTAGCTGTCCTTCTCTCCTATCCTAGCTATCCTCCTCTCCTCTCCTAGCTATACTCCTCTCCTCTCTTAGCTATCCTCCTCTCCTCTCCTAGCTATCCACCTCTCCTCTCCTAGCTATCCTCCTCTCCTCTCCTAGCTATCCTCCTCTCCTAGCTGTCCTCCTCTCCTCTCTTAGCTTTCCTCCTCTCCTCTCTTAGCTCTCCTGCTCTCCTAGCTATCCTCCTCTCCTAGCTATGCTCCTCTCCTATCTATGCTCCTCTCCTAGCTGTCCTCCTCTCCTAGCTGTCCTCCTCTCTTCTCCTAGCTATCCTCCTCTCTAGCTGTCCTCCTCTCTTCTCCTAGCTATCCTCCTCTCCTAGCTGTCATTCTCTCCTCTCCTAGCTGTCCTCCTCTCCTCTCCTAGCTGTCCTCCACTCCTCTCCTAGCTGTCCTCCTCTCCTCTCCTAGCTGTCCTCCTCTCCTAGCTATCCTCCTTTCCTCTACTAGCTATCCTCTCTACTCCTCTCCTAGCTATCCTCCTCTCCTCTCCTAGCTGTCCTCCTCTCTTCTCCTAGCTATCCTCCTCTCCTAGCTGTCCTTCTCTCCTCTCCTAGCTGTCCTCCTCTCCTCTCCTAGCTGTCCTCCTCTCCTAGCTGCACTCCTCTCCTAGCTGTCCTCCTCTCCTAGCTGTCCTCCTCTCCTCTCCTATCTATCCTCCTCTCCTCTCCTAGCTATCCTCTTATCCTCTCCTAGCTATACTCCTCTCTTCTCCTAGCTATCCTCCTCTCCTAGCTGTCCTTCTCTCCTCTCTTAGCTATCCTCCTCTCCTAGCTGTCCTCCTCTCCTATCTATCCTCCTCTCCTCTCCTAGCTATCCTCTTCTCCTCTCCTAGCTGTCCTCCTCTCCTCTCTTAGCTATCCTCCTCTCCTTGCTATCCCCCTCTCCTCTCTTAGCTATCCTCCTCTCCTAGCTATCCTCCTCTCCTCTCCTACCAATCCTAATCTCCTAGCTGTCCTTCTCTCCTCTCTAGCTAACCTCCTCTCCTAGCTATGCTCCTCTCCTAGCTATGCTCCTCTCCTAGCTGTCCTCCTCTCCTAGCTGTCCTCCTCTCCTCTCCTAGCTGTCCTCCTCTCCTCTCTTAGCTATCCTCCTCTCCTAGCTATCCTCCTCTCCTCTCCTAGCTGTCCTCCTCTCCTCTCTTAGCTATCCTCCTCTCCTAGCTATCCTCCTCTCCTCTCCTAGCTACCCTCCTCTCCTAGCTGTCCTCCTCTCCTCTCTTAGCTATCCTCCTCTCCTCTCGTAGCTATCCCCCTCTCCACTCTTAGCTATCCTCCTCTCCTAGCTATCCTCCTCTCCTCTCCTACCAATCCTAATCTCCTAGCTATCCACCTCTCCTCTCGTAGCTATCCCCCTCTCCTCTCTTAGCCACCCTCCTCTCCTAGCTATCCTCCTCTCCTCTCCTACCAATCCTAATCTCCTAGCTGTCCTCCTCTCCTCTCATAGCTTTCCTCCTCTCCTCTCTTAGCTATCCTGCTCTCCTAGCTATCCTCTTCTCCTAGCTATGCTCCTCTCCTAGCTATGCTCCTCTCTAGCTGTCCTTCTCTCTATCCTAGCTATCCTCCTCTCCTCTCCTAGCTATACTCCTCTCCTCTCTTAGCTATCCTCCTCTCCTCTCCTAGCTATCCACCTCTCCTCTCCTAGCTATCCTCCTCTCCTCTCCTAGCTATCCTCCTCTCCTAGCTTTCCTCCTCTCCTCTCTTAGCTATCCTCCTCTCCTCTCGTAGCTATCCCCCTCTCCACTCTTAGCTATCCTCCTCTCCTAGCTATCCTCCTCTCCTCTCCTACCAATCCTAATCTCCTAGCTATCCACCTCTCCTCTCGTAGCTATCCCCCTCTCCTCTCTTAGCTATCCTCCTCTCCTAGCTATCCTCCTCTCCTCTCTTACCAATCCTAATCTCCTAGCTATCCTCCTCTCCTCTCATAGCTTTCCTCCTCTCCTCTCTTAGCTCTCCTGCTCTCCTAGCTATCCTCCTCTCCTAGCTATGCTCCTCTCCTATCTATGCTCCTCTCCTAGCTGTCCTCCTCTCCTAGCTGTCCTCCTCTCTTCTCCTAGCTATCCTCCTCTCTAGCTGTCCTCCTCTCTTCTCCTAGCTATCCTCCTCTCCTAGCTGTCATTCTCTCCTCTCCTAGCTGTCCTCCTCTCCTCTCCTAGCTGTCCTCCACTCCTCTCCTAGCTGTCCTCCTCTCCTCTCCTAGCTGTCCTCCTCTCCTAGCTATCCTCCTTTCCTCTACTAGCTATCCTCTTCTCCTCTCCTAGCTATCCTCCTCTCCTCTCCTAGCTGTCCTCCTCTCTTCTCCTAGCTATCCTCCTCTCCTAGCTGTCCTTCTCTCCTCTCCTAGCTGTCCTCCTCTCCTAGCTGCCCTCCTCTCCTAGCTGTCCTCCTCTCCTAGCTGTCCTCCTCTCCTAGCTGTCCTCCTCTCCTCTCCTATCTATCCTCCTCTCCTCTCCTAGCTATCCTCTTCTCCTCTCCTAGCTGTCCTCCTCTCCTCTCTTAGCTATCCTCCTCTCCTTGCTATCCCCCTCTCCTCTCTTAGCTATCCTCCTCTCTAGCTGTCCTCCTCTCCTATCTATCCTCCTCTCCTCTCCTAGCTATCCTCTTCTCCTCTCCTAGCTGTCCTCCTCTCCTCTCTTAGCTATCCTCCTCTCCTTGCTATCCCCCTCTCCTCTCTTAGCTATCCTCCTCTCCTAGCTATCCTCCTCTCCTCTCCTACAATCCTAATCTCCTAGCTGTCCTTCTCTCCTCTCCTAGCTGTCCTCCTCTCCTTGCTATCCTCCTCTCCTCTCCTAGCTATCTTCCTCTCCTCTCTTAGCTATCCTGCTCTCCTAGCTAACCTCCTCTCCTAGCTATGCTCCTCTCCTAGCTATGCTCCTCTCCTAGCTGTCCTCCTCTCCTAGCTGTCCTCCTCTCCTCTCCTAGCTGTCCTCCTCTCCTCTCTTAGCTATCCTCCTCTCCTAGCTATCCTCCTCTCCTCTCCTAGCTGTCCTCCTCTCCTCTCTTAGCTATCCTCCTCTCCTAGCTATCCTCCTCTCCTCTCCTAGCTATCCTCCTCTCCTAGCTTTCCTCCTCTCCTCTCTTAGCTATCCTCCTCTCCTCTCGTAGCTATCCCCCTCTCCACTCTTAGCTATCCTCCTCTCCTAGCTATCCTCCTCTCCTCTCCTACCAATCCTAATCTCCTAGCTATCCACCTCTCCTCTCGTAGCTATCCCCCTCTCCTCTCTTAGCTATCCTCCTCTCCTAGCTATCCTCCTCTCCTCTCCTACCAATCCTAATCTCCTAGCTGTCCTCCTCTCCTCTCATAGCTTTCCTCCTCTCCTCTCTTAGCTATCCTGCTCTCCTAGCTATCCTCCTCTCCTAGCTATGCTCCTCTCCTAGCTATGCTCCTCTCCTAGCTGTCCTCCTCTCCTAGCTGTCCTCCTCTCTTCTCCTAGCTATTCTCCTCTCTAGCTGTCCTCCTCTCTTCTCCTAGCTATCCTCCTCTCCTAGCTGTCATTCTCTCCTCTCCTAGCTGTCCTCCTCTCTTCTCCTAGCTGTCCTCCACTCCTCTCCTAGCTGTCCTCCTCTCCTCTCCTAGCTGGCCTCCTCTCCTAGCTGTCCTCCTCTCCTAGCTGTCCTCCTCTCCTCTCCTAGCTATCCTCCTTTCCTCTCCTAGCTATCCTCTTCTCCTCTCCTAGCTATCTTCCTCTCCTCTCCTAGCTGTCCTCCTCTCCTCTCTTAGCTATCCTCCTCTCCTAGCTATCCTCCTCTCCTCTCTTAGCTATCCTCCTCTCCTAGCTGTCCTCCTCTCCTCTCCTAGCTATTCTCCTCCCCTAGCTATCCTCCTCTCCTAGCTTTCCTCCTCTCCTAGCTGTCCTCCTCTCATAGCTATCCTCCTCTCCTAGCTGTACTCCTCTCCTCTCCTAGCTATACTCCTCTCCTCTCTTAGCTATCCTCCTCTCCTCTCCTAGCTATCCACCTCTCCTCTCCTAGCTATCCTCCTCTCCTCTCCTATCTATCCTCCTCTCCCAGCTGTCCTCCTCTCCTCTCTTAGCTATCCTCCTCTCCTCTCGTAGCTATCCCCCTCTCCTCTCTTAGCTATCCTTCTCTCCTAGCTATCCTCCTCTCCTCTCCTACCAATCCTCCTCACCTAGCTGTCCTTCTCTCCTCTCCTAGCTGTCCTCCTCTCCTCTCCTTGCTATCCTCCTCTCCTCTCCTAGCTATCCTCCTCTCCTCTCTTAGCTATCCTGCTCTCCTAGCTATCCTCCTCTCCTAGCTATGCTCCTTTCCTAGCTATGCTCCTTTCCTAGCTGTCCTCCTCTCCTAGCTGTCCTCCTCTCTTCTCCTAGCTATCCTCCTCTCTAGCTGTCCTCTTCTCTTCTCCTAGCTATCCTCCTCTCCTAGCTGTCCTTCTCTCCTCTCTAGCTGTCCTCCTCTCCTCTCCTAGCTGTCCTCCTCTCCTCTCCTAGCTGTCCTCCTCTCCTCTCCTAGCTGTCCTCCTCCCCTCTCCTAGCTGTCCTCCTCTCCTTTTCTCCCCCTCTCCTCTCCTCCTCTCCCCCTATTCTCTCCTCCCCTTCTCTACCCTCCTCTCCTGGCTGTCCTCCTCTGAAAAAAATGTTTGTAGTAAATTGAGTTAAAAACCTTGATGCGTCTGCAAAAATCAACTATAATTTTGAGGAGTTTTTATTTTATTATATATATAATATATATTTTATAATTTTATTTTTTATTTTTTAATGTTATATTTAACTCAGGCCTTTTTTCAGGGAGCAATTACATTTTTTGTTGTTGAACATAACAGTAAATATTATTTTGTGGAAACTGAAGGTGAAACGCCTCGTATCAGAAAAACATAATAATAACTATGAAATAGATCAGATCTCAAGGGATCCGAGAGGACTTATTTTGTTGGTAAAAAAATAAATATATATATATATATGTTATGGGTCAAATGTCAGTTTTGTAAGAATGACCCAGCTGTCACAGTGGCTGGGTCATTATCCTAGTGCTGATGGACACACTAACACATTCACTCTGACAGGACACCAGGAAAGGAGAGAGGGAGGGAGTTAAGGAGGTGGAGGAGGAGGAGATGGAACATGAGAGGAGAGGAATTATTGTAATATTGACATGGTCACACTGACAGGACAGGAGGAGATGAGCATTGGAGGGAGGGAGGAGATGAGCATTGGAGGGAGGGAGGAGATGAGGAGGAGAAGGAGGACAGAGGAGCGAAGAAGACTTAGGGAAGGAGGGAGGGAATAGCCTAGAAAATAAGCCTCAAGGGATTTTATGGCGAGAAGTGGGGAGAGAAGGAAAAGGACTGGAGACATAGATAATGAAGTGGAGTGCAGGGGAGGAGAGGGGCGCAGTGAGAGGTTGGTAAAATGGTGTGGAGTGTGGTGAGATGGTGAGGTGGATGGTGACATGGTGACATGGTGAGATGACTCGTGAGATGGTGAGGTGGTGAGGTGGATGGTGAGGTGGATGGTGAGATGTTGAGGTGGATGGTGACATGGTGACATGGTGAGGTGGTGAGGTGGATGTTGAGATGGGGAGGTGGATGGTGAGATGTTGAGGTGGATGGTGACATGGTGACATGGTGACATGGTGAGGTGGATGGTGAGATGGTGAGGTGGATGGTGAGTGGATGGTGAGATGTTGAGGTGGATGGTGAGATGTTGAGGTGGATGGTGAGATGGATGGTGAGATGGATGGTGAGATGTTGAGGTGGATGGTGAGGTGGATGGTGAGATGGTGAGGTGGATGGTGAGATGGTGAGGTGGATGGTGAGGTGGATGGTGAGATGGTGAGGTGGTGAGGAGGATGGTGAGGTGGTGAGGTGGATGGTGAGATGGTGAGATGTTGAGGTGGATGGTGAGATGGATGGTGAGATGGATGGTGAGATGTTGAGGTGGATGGTGAGGTGGATGGTGAGATGGTGAGGTGGATGGTGAGGTGGATGGTGAGGTGGTGAGGAGGATGGTGAGGTGGTGAGGTGGATGGTGAGATGGTGAGATGTTGAGGTGGATGGTGAGGTGGATGGTGAGTTGGTGAGGAGGATGGTGATATGGTGAGGTGGATGGTGATATTGTGAGGTGGATGGTGAGGTGGTGAGGAGGATGGTGAGATGGTGAGGTGGATGGTGAGGTGGTGAGGTGGATGGTGAGATGGGGAGGTGGATTGTGAGATGGGGAGGTGGATGGTGAAATGGGGAGATAGTGAGATGGTGAGGTGGATGGTGAGATGGTGAGGTGGTGAGATGGTGAGATGTTGAGGTGGATGGTGAGGTGGATGGTGAGGTGGATGGTGAGATGGTGAGGTGGATGGTGAGATGGTGAGATGACTGTTGAGGTGGTGAGGTGGATGGTGAGGTGGATGGTGAGAGGTTGAGGTGGATGGTGAGATGGTGAGGTGGATGTTGAGATGGTGAGGTGGTGTATGGATGGTGAGATGGTGAGATGTTGAGGTGGATTGTGAGGTGGTGAGGAGGATGGTGATATGGTGAGGTGGATGGTTATATGGTGAGGTGGATGGTGAGGTGGTGAGGAGGATGGTGGATGGTGAGGTGGTGAGGAGGATGGTGGATGTTGAGATGGTGAGGTGGATGGTGAGATGTTGAGGTGGATGGTGACATGGTGACATGGTGAGGTGGATGGTGAGATGGTGAGGTGGATGGTGAGGTGGATGGTGAGATGTTGAGGTGGATGGTGAGATGTTGAGGTGGATGGTGAGATGGATGGTGAGATGGATGGTGAGATGTTGAGGTGGATGGTGAGGTGGATGGTGAGATGGTGAGGTGGTGAGGTGGATGGTGAGATGGTGAGGTGGATGGTGAGGTGGATGGTGAGATGGTGAGGTGGATGTTGAGATGGTGAGGTGGTGAGGAGGATGGTGAGGTGGTGAGGTGGATGGTGAGATGGTGAGATGTTGAGGTGGATGGTGAGATGGATGGTGAGATGGATGGTGAGATGTTGAGGTGGATGGTGAGGTGGATGGTGAGATGGTGAGGTGGTGAGGTGGTGAGGAGGATGGTGAGGTGGTGAGGTGGATGGTGAGATGGTGAGATGTTGAGGTGGATGGTGAGGTGGATGGTGAGTTGGTGAGGAGGATGGTGATATGGTGAGGTGGATGGTGATATTGTGAGGTGGATGGTGAGGTGGTGAGGAGGATGGTGAGATGGTGAGGTGGATGGTGAGGTGGATGGTGAGATGGGGAGGTGGATTGTGAGATGGGGAGGTGGATGGTGAAATGGGGAGATGGTGAGATGGTGAGGTGGATGGTGAGATGGTGAGATGGATGGTGAGGTGGTGAGGAGGATGGTGAGGTGGTGAGGTGGATGGTGATATGGTGAGGTGGTGAGGAGGATGGTGGATGGTGAGGTGGTGAGGTGGATGGTGAGATGGTGAGATGGTGAGGTGGATGGTGAGATGGTGAGGTGGATGGTGAGATGGTGAGGTGGTGAGGAGGATGGTGATATGGTGAGGTGGATGGTGAGGTGGTGAGGTGGATGGTGAGGAGGATGGTGAGGTGGTGAGGTGGATGGTGAGATGGTGAGGTGGTGAGGAGGATGGTGAGATGGTGAGGTGGTGAGGTGGATGGTGATATGGTGAGGTGGATGGTGAGGTGGTGAGGTGGATGGTGAGGTGGATGGTGAGGTGGATGGTGAGGTGGATGGTGAGATGGTGAGGTGGTGAGGAGGATGGTGATATGGTGAGGTGGATGGTGAGGTGGTGAGGTGGATGGTGAGGTGGTGAGGAGGATGATGAGGATGGTACTAATACGGTGAGGAGGGGTTAGCGACTGACAATTTTGGGGAGAGTTGAGAAAGAGTGAGCAGCTGTCCAAGTACCTTCGCTCTGAGGAAGAGAGGAGGAAGAGGAGGGGGGAAGGATGTGGAGCTTTTAGAAAGCTGATTTAGGGGAAGATGGCTAGAATTATGCTTTTTTTCCCCCCCTCTAAAGCGTCTACTGGATGTAGGCCTATTGACTGTTAATGGCTCAGCTCGGCTCCGCGGGCACATCAAAACCCTGCGAACTACAGCCCTACTCCGGGTTGTAAAGTGGAGCCATGTTAAGACGTGAGAAATTCAGAGAAAGCTGTGACTCTCCTTCCTGTAACTATTCGTAAAGTATTCAGACCTCTTGACTTTTTACGCATGTTGTTTAAGTTATTCGCCGTTTGTTTTTGTTTTTGTTGTCGGACATTTTTTTTCATCAATCTATCAACACAATGAGAGAGCATCTATCAACACAATGAGCGAGCATCTATCAACACAATGAGCGAGCATCTATCAACACAATAGCACACAATAAGAGAGCATCTATCAACACAATGAGAGAGCATCTATCAACACAATGAGAGAGCATCTATCAACACAATGAGAAAGCATCTATCAACACAATGAGAGAGCATCTATCAACACAATGAGAGAGCATCTATCAACACAATGAGAGAGCATCTATCAACACAATGAGCGAGCATCTATCAACACAATGAGAGAGCATCTATCAACACAATGAGAGAGCATCTATCAACACAATGAGAGAGCATCTATCAACACAATGAGAGAGCATCTATCAACACAATGAGCGAGCATCTATCAACACAATGAGAGAGCATCTATCAACACAACGAGAGAGCATCTATCAACACAATGAGCGAGCATCTATCAACACAATGAGCGAGCATCTATCAACACAATGAGCGAGCATCTATCAACACAATGAGCGAGCATCAAAAAACTGTTTGGAACTATAATATCACAAATATCAGACCCTTTCCTGAGTACTTTGTTGAATCACCGCAGCGATTACAGCCTCGAGTCTTTTTTAATTTTATCTTTTTTTAACTAGGCAAGTCAGTTAAGAACAAATTCTTATTTTCAATGACGGCCTAGGAACAGTGGGTTAACTGCCTGTTCAGGGGCAGAATGATAGATTTGTACCTTGTCAGCTCGGGGATTTGAACTTGCAACCTTTCGGTTACTAATCCAATGCTCTAACCACTAGGCTACCCTGCTGTCTTCATGGGTATGACTCTACAAGCTTGGCACACCTGTATTTGGGGAGTTTCTCCCATTCTTCTCTGCAGATCCTCTCAAGCTCCGTCAGGTTAGGTGGGGACTGTTGATGCACTGCTATTTTCGGGTCTCTCCAGAGATGTTAGATTGGGTTCAAGTCTGGGCTCTGGCTGGCCCACTCAAGGACATTCAGAGACTTGTCCCGAAGCCACTATATTGTTGACACAGCTTTACTGTACACACACATATATATATACATATATATATATATATATTAATGCTGTCTGTAATGTCACTGCTGTGTGTCTCAGTAACATACAATCAATACACTGCTATCTCAGTATCAAGTAATCAATACAATACATTTTACACGTCGTACTCTAGAACATGTAGTGGAAACCAATAGAGACGGGAGCTGCTATTCCTTCTGAGACCTTACTGCAGACGTCATGTGATGTGTTGGATGCCAATCAGACCTGAGCATTATTCTGCTTCCCCTGCTGTTGTTGAGATGGTAGTCCCACTGTGTTCCGGGATGGTCACAAATTGTACCCTATACCCTATACCCTATACCCTGTGGGCCTTGGGCCACAAGTCGCGCCCTACAAAGGGAATAGACTGCCATGTTGGATTTCAGCCGTTGTTTTACTGTCATACTGATCTTGTTGATACAGAAGTCCATCATTGTGCTGTGTTTTGTTTGTTTGTTTGTTTGTTTGTTTGTTTGTTTTCATACTGTGTTGTTGATGTTATTGTTTAGATGTGGAACCCTACTCAGGATCAAGCTGTCAATCAAATCACATGCCCTGCGGTCTCACCTTACACTCGTATTGTCTTTGTAGTACGCTACACTCCCACAGGGCTCTGGTCAAATGTAATGTGCAGTGTAGACACTAGGGTAGCGTTGGCATGGTTTCCTACCATACCTTGTAGAGGAATATGTTCTCAACAAATCCCATCATCCCCCGTGGGTGATAGATTGTTTATTCACCATAACCAGTAGGGAAGTAGATACAGACAAACAACACACACACACACTGACAAACAACACACACACACACTGACAAACAACACACACACACACTGACAAACAACACACACACACACTGACAAACAACACACACACACACTGACAAACAACACACACACACACTGACAAACAACACACACACACACTGACAAACAACACACACACACACTGACAAACAACACACACACACACACACACACACACAGACAGAACACAAACACACACACACACACACAGACAATTAACACAAACACAAACTCAATCATTCACACAAACATACACACTTGCCAGCCTCTGGACACACAGCCTGGACACACAACCTCTGGACACACAACCTCTGGACACACAGCCTGGACACACAACCTGGACACACAACCTCTGGACACACAACCCCTGGACACACAGCCTGGACACACAACCTCTGGACACACAGCCTGGACACACAACCTCTGGACACACAACCTGGACACACAACCTCTGGACACACAGCCTCTGGACACACAGTCTCTGGACACACAGCCTGGACACACAGCCTGGACACACAACCTGGACACACAACCTGGACACACAACCTCTGGACACACAACCTGGACACACAACCTCTGGACACACAGCCTCTGGACACACAGTCTCTGGACACACAGCCTGGAGACACAGACTGGACACACAACCTCTGGACACACAGCCTCTGGACACACAACCTGGACACACAGCCTGGACACACAGCCTGGACACACAGCCTGGACACACAACCTCTGGACACACAGCCTGGACACACAGCCTGGACACACAATCTCTGGACACACAGCCTGGACACACAACCCCTGGACACACAACCTGGATGCACAGCCTGGACACACAACCTCTGGACACACAGCCTCTGGACACACAAACTCTGGACACACAGCCTGGACACACAACCTCTGGACACACAGCCTGGACACACAGCCTGGGCACACAGCCTGGACACACAACCCCTGGACACACAGCCTGGACACACAACCTCTGGACACACAGCCTGGACACACAACCTCTGGACACACAGCCTGGACACACAAACTTGACACAACCTCTGGACACACAGCCTGGACACACAGCCTGGACACACAACCTCTGGACACACAGCCTGGACACACAACCTGGACACAACCTCTGGACACACAGCCTGGACACACAACCTCTGGACACACAACCTGGACACACAACCTCTGGACACACAACCTCTGGACACACAGCCTGGACACACAACCTCTGGACACACAGCCTGGACACACAACCTCTGGACACACAGCCTCTGGACACACATCCTCTGGACACACAACCTCTGGACACACAGCCTGGACACACAACCTCTGGACACACAACCTGGACACACAGCCTCTGAACACACAACCTCTGGACACACAGCCTCTGGACACACAGTCTCTGGACACACAGGCTGGACACACAGCCTGGACACACAACCTGGACACACAGCCTGGACACACAGACTGGACACACAACCTCTGGACACACAACCTGGACACACAGCCTGGACACACAGGCTGGACACACAGCCTGGACACACAACCTCTGGACACACAGCCTGGACACACAGCCTGGACACACAGCCGGGACACACAACCTCTGGACACACAGCCTGGACACACAACCTGGACACAACCTCTGGACACACAGCCTGGACACACAACCTCTGGACACACAGCCTGGACACACAACCTCTGGACACACAGCCTCTGGACACACAGCCTGGACACACAACCTCTGGACACACAGCCTGGACACACAACCTCTGGACACACAACCTCTGGACACACAGCCTGGACACACAACCTCTGGACACACAGCCTCTGGACACACAACCTCTGCACACACAGCCTGGACACACAACCCCTGGACACACAGCCTGGACACACAACCTGGACACACAGCCTGGACACACAACCTCTGGACACACAGCCTCTGGACACACAGCCTGGACACACAACCTCTGGACACACAGCCTGGACACACAACCTGGACACAACCTCTGGACACACAGCCTGGACACACAGCCTGGACACACAACCTCTGGACACACAGCCTGGACACAAAACCTCTGGACACACAACCTGGACACACAACCCCTGGACACACAACCTCTGGACACACAGCCTGGACACACAACCTCTGGACACACAGCCTGGACACACAAACTCTGGACACACAGCCTGGACACACAACCTCTGGACACACAGCCTGGACACACAACCTGGACACAACCTCTGGACACACAGCCTGGACACACAGCCTGGACACACAACCTCTGGACACACAGCCTGGACACAAAACCTCTGGACACACAACCTGGACACACAACCTCTGGACACACAGCCTCTGGACACACAGCCTGGACACACAACCTCTGGACACACAGCCTGGACACACAACCTCTGGACACACAACCTCTGGACACACAGCCTGGACACACAACCTCTGGACACACAGCCTCTGGACACACAACCTCTGCACACACAGCCTGGACACACAACCCCTGGACACACAGCCTGGACACACAACCTGGACACACAGCCTGGACACACAACCTCTGGACACACAGCCTCTGGACACACAGCCTGGACACACAACCTCTGGACACACAGCCTGGACACACAACCTGGACACAACCTCTGGACACACAGCCTGGACACACAGCCTGGACACACAACCTCTGGACACACAGCCTGGACACAAAACCTCTGGACACACAACCTGGACACACAACCCCTGGACACACAACCTCTGGACACACAGCCTGGACACACAACCTCTGGACACACAGCCTGGACACACATTCTCTGGACACACAGCCTCTGGACACACATCCTCTGGACACACAACCTGGACACAAACCTGGACACAGCCTGGACACACAACCTCTGGACACACAGCCTCTGGACACACAACCTCTGGACACACAGCCTGGAAACACAACCTCTGGACACACACCCTCTGGACACACAACCTGGACACACAACCTGGACACACAACCTGGACACAGCCTGGACACACAACCTCTGGACACACAGCCTCTGGACACACAGCCTGGACACACAACCTCTGGACACACAACCTCTGGACACACAGCCTGGACACACAACCTGGACACAACCTCTGGACACACAGCCTGGACACACAGCCTGGACACACAACCTGGACACACAGCCTGGACACACAACCTCTGGAGACACAGCCTCTGGACACACAGCCTGGACACACAACCTCTGGACACACAGCCTGGACACACAACCTGGACACAACCTCTGGACACACAGCCTGGACACACAGCCTGGACACACAACCTCAGGACACACAGCCTGGACACACAACCTGGACACAACCTCTGGACACACAGCCTGGACACACAACCTCTGGACACACAGCCTGGACACACAACCTCTGGACACACAGCCTCTGGACACACAACCTCTGGACACACAGCCTGGAAACACAACCTCTGGACACACACCCTCTGGACACACAACCTGGACACACAACCTGGACACACAACCTGGACACAGCCTGGACACACAACCTCTGGACACACAGCCTCTGGACACACAGCCTGGACACACAACCTCTGGACACACAACCTCTGGACACACAGCCTGGACACACAACCTGGACACAACCTCTGGACACACAGCCTGGACACACAGCCTGGACACACAACCTGGACACACAGCCTGGACACACAACCTCTGGAGACACAGCCTCTGGACACACAGCCTGGACACACAACCTCTGGACACACAGCCTGGACACACAACCTGGACACAACCTCTGGACACACAGCCTGGACACACAGCCTGGACACACAACCTCAGGACACACAGCCTGGACACACAACCTGGACACAACCTCTGGACACACAGCCTGGACACACAACCTCTGGACACACAGCCTGGACACACAACCTCTGGACACACAGCCTCTGGACACACAGCCTGGACACACAACCTCTGGACACACAGCCTGGACACACAACCTCTGGACACACAGCCTGGACACACAACCTCTGGACACACAGCCTGGACACACAACCTCTGGACACACAGCCTGGACACACAACCTCTGGACACACAACCTCTGGACACACAGCCTGGACACACAAACTCTGGACACACAGCCTGGACACACAACCTCTGGACACACAGCCTGGACACACAGCCTGGACACACAGCATGTTGAAAAATACACCATATATACAAAAGTATGTGGACACCCCTTCAAATGATTGGATTTGGCTATTTCAGTCACACCCGTTGCTGACAGGTGTATAAAATCGAGCACACCGCCATGCAATCTCCATAGACAAACATTGGCAGTAGAATGGCCTTACTGAGGAGCTCAGTGACTTTCAACGTGGCACCGTCATAGGATGCCACCTTTCCAACAAGTCAGTTGTCAATTTTTTTGCCCTGCTAGAGCTGCCCCCGTTCAACTGTTAGTGCTGTTATTGTGAAATGGAAACGTCTAGGAGCAACAACGACTCAGCCGCAAAGTGGTAGACCACACCAGCTCACAGAACGGGACCGCCGAAAAGATGAGGCTTGGCTCAAGAAATACAAGCAATGGATATTAGACCAGTGGATTTCTGTCATTTGGTCTGATGAGTTCAAATTTTAGATTTTTGGTTCCAACCGCCGTGTCTTTGTGAGACGCAGAGTAGGTGAATGGATGATCTGCCATTTGTGGTTCCCATCATGAAGCATGGAGGAGGAGGTGTGATGGTGTGGGGGTGCTTTGAGGATGTGAGGATAATATTGATAATGTACAATATTTACTTTTTAAAGTGCAGTTTTATACCCATTTTAAGTGGCCCGTGTTAATTTGATCCTTTCCCCCCTCATCCTTCATTTATCATTTTTTCCCTGTTCTGGTCTAAGTGTTCCATCTATGTATTGGGGAACTCATCAGACCAAATGACAGAAATCCACTGGTCTAAGATCCATTTTTTTGCGAAAGATGGCGTGGTTGGTGGCAGTCCCTCGCCTCGCCGCGTTTGGTAACTTTTCATTCACGTAGCACATTTCTTTGCTTCCTGTTCTGTAGTTTAAAAAAAAAAAAAGATGAGGCTTGGCTGAATGATAGAAGACAGCCAGGAGCCTCTTTTATCAAAGGTGCCTGCGCACGGAAAAATACTCTAAACCGTGCTTGTGGCAGTTTTCCCGTATTGATAAATGTTGAACTTAACGGGGAAGTGTGCGTATCGCAGGTACAGTTCATACCATATGCAGAAGATTCACATTTTCTAGTGGTTGACCAATTGTATTGATGAGGCTTAAAGATAAATATTTGACTTCAACTACCCAGCAGTTACTGGTGTTCCGGCTTTGTACAGTATTTATACCTTTATAATATCACATGCATAGATGAATATTAACAATTTACCTTATTAAAATACTCATTCTAGGGTTTTTCTTTATTTGTACTATTTTCTACATTGCAGAATAATATTGAAGCCATCAAAACTATGAAATATCAAATATGGAATCATGTAGCAACCAAAAAAGTGTTAAACCAATCTAAATATATTTTATTTTACGTCCACGTCTCTATGGATTAAAATGACAATTTTTTACAAAAAAAAAAATATTCCCTCCACCATTCCAAGAATTTAGACTGAGAGCCAGGTTGGATATTCCTAAAATTGGACATTCCTTCTAGTTAGCTCATTCTAGAATATCCCCACTGAGAGTGAAATGATGTTTTTAAGAACACTGTTATTTCTCTTCTATTTTATACAGTGAGCTCTAAAAGTATTGGGACAGTGACACATTTGTTGCTTTGGCTCTGTACTCCAGCACTTTGGTTTTGACATGATAAAAAAATATTAGTGTTAATATTAGTGTTGAATGGTGGATAGTGTTGAATAGTGTTGAATTAATGTTTACTGTTAATGTCTGACTGTTGTTCTTGTGTTTCACTTGCTTTGGTAATATCAACATGTTTCCCATACCATTAAAGCCCTTTTGAATTAAATTTATAAAGGAGAGAGAGGAAGGAGAGAGAGGAGAGAGGGGAAGGAGAGAGAGAAAAGAGAGAGAGGAAGGAGAGAGAGAGGAGGAGAGAGAGAGGAATGAGAGAGGAAGGAGAGAGAGGAAGGAGAGAGAGGAAGGAGAGAGAGGAAGGAGAGAGGGGGGAAGGAGAGAGAGAAAGGAGAGGAGAGAGAGAAAGGAGAGAGAGAAAAGAGAGAGAGAAAGGAGAGAAAGGAAGGAGAGAGGGGAAGGAGAGAGAGAAAGGAGAGAGAGGAATGAGAGAGAGGAAGGAGAGAGAGGAAGGAGACAGAGAAAGGAGAGAGGGGAAGGAGAGAGAGAAAAGAGAGAGAGGAAGGAGTGAAAGGAAGGAGAGAGAGGAATGAGAGAGAGAAAGGAGAGAGAGAAAAGAGAGAGAGAAATAGATAAATTAAATGCATGAATACATTCCAACAATAAAGTAATTTTACATTTCCCTGTGAGAGCAGTAGGCTTGTCTGTAATTGCTATGCCCCCGCTTCGTCTCTATCTATGTGTGTGTGTGTGTGTGTGTGTGTGTGTGTGTGTGTGTGTGTGTGTGTGTGTGTGTGTGTGTGTGTGTGTGTGTGTGTGTGTGTGTGTGTGTGTGTGTGTGTGTGTGTGTGTGTGTGTGTGCTGGCCTGTGTATGTGCATCTTTCTGCCTGTGTTTGAGAAGGAACTCTATAACATTAAAGCCTGTATTAAAGCCTGTATTAAATCCTTATTAAATCCTTATTAAAGCCTGTATTAAAGCCTGTATTAAATCCTTATTAAATCCTTATTAAATCCTTATTAAAGCCTGTATTAAAGCCTGTATTAAAGCCTGTATTAAAGCCTGTATTAAATCCTATATTAAAGCCTATATTAAAGCCTGTATTAAATCCTGTATTAAATCCTATATTAAAGCCTATATTAAAGCCTGTATTAAATCCTTAGCCTATATTAAAGCCTATATTAAAGCCTGTATTAAAGCCTGTATTAAAGCCTGTATTAAAGCCTATATTAAATCCTTATTAAATCCTTATTAAAGCCTATATTAAATCCTTATTAAATCCTTATTAAATTCTTATTAAAGCCTATATTAAAGCCTATATTAAAGCCTATATTAAAGCCTATATTAAAGCCTGTATTAAAGCCTGTATTAAAGCCTATATGAAATCCTATATTAAAGCCTGTATTAAATCCTATATTAAAGCCTATATTAAAGCCTATATTAAAGCCTATATTAAAGCCTGTATTAAAGCCTGTATTAAAGCCTATATGAAATCCTTATTAAATCCTTATTAAATCCTTATTAAAGCCTATATTAAATCCTTATTAAATCCTTATTAAATCCTTATTAAAGCCTATATTAAATCCTTATTAAATCCTTATTAAATCCTTATTAAAGCCTATATTAAATCCTTATTAAAGCCTATATTAAAGCCTGTATTAAAGCCTATATTAAAGCCTTGTATTAAAGCCTTGTATTAAAGCCTGTATTAAAGCCTTGTATTAAAGCCTTGTATTAAAGCCTGTATTAAAGCCTGTATTAAAGCCTTGTATTAAAGGCTATTATTACCACTATAACTCGCCTGGTCCCTGATGAATATAAATGTGTTTATCATGTTGAGAAAGACGAGTGGAGAGCTTATGCTAATCAGGAACTGTGTGGGTGTTTTTACACCATTCAACTGGGTCTGGATGTGTGTTTTGCTCTCATCTATTATAGTGTAGCTCCATTTTGAAATAGCAAAGTGTCCCAATTTACATACCATTCCCTATCTACGTTGACCACAGTCATCTATTCCCTATCTACGTTGACCACAGTCATCTATTCCCTATCTACGTTGACCACAGTCATCTATTCCCTATCTACGTTGACCACAGTCATCTATTCCCTATCTACGATGACCAGAGTCATCTATTCCCTGTCTACGTTGACCACAGTCATCTATTCCCTATCTACGATGACCAGAGTCATCTATTCCCTATCTACGTTGACCACAGTCATCTATTCCCTATCTACGTTGACCACAGTCATCTATTCCCTATCTACGTTGACCACAGTCATCTATTCCCTGTCTACGTTGACCACAGTCATCTATTCCCTATCTAAGTTGACCACAGTCATCTATTCCCTATCTACGTTGACCACAGTCATCTATTCCCTATCTACGTTGACCACAGTCATCTATTCCCTATCTACGTTGACCACAGTCATCTATTCCCTATCTACGTTGACCACAGTCATCTATTCCCTATCTACGATGACCAGAGTCATCTATTCCCTATCTACGTTGACCACAGTCATCTATTCCCTATCTACGTTGACCACAGTCATCTATTCCCTATCTACGTTGACCACAGTCATCTATTCCCTATCTACGTTGACCACAGTCATCTATTCCCTATCTATGTTGACCACAGTCATCTATTCCCTATCTACGTTGACCACAGTCATCTATTCCCTATCTACGTTGACCACAGTCATCTATTCCCTATCTACGTTGACCACAGTCATCTATTCCCTATCTACGATGACCAGAGTCATCTATTCCCTATCTACGTTGACCACAGTCATCTATTCCCTATCTACGTTGACCACACTCATCTATTCCCTATCTACGTTGACCACAGTCATCTATTCCCTATCTACGTTGACCACAGTCATCTATTCCCTATCTACGTTGACCACAGTCATCTATTCCATATCTATGTTGACCACAGTCATCTATTCCCTATCTACGTTGACCACAGTCATCTATTCCCTGTGTACGTTGACCACAGTCATCTATTCCCTGTCTACGTTGACCACAGTCATCTATTCCCTATCTACGTTGACCACAGTCATCTATTCCATATCTACGTTGACCACAGTCATCTATTCCCTATCTACGTTGACCACAGTCATCTATTCCCTATCTACGTTGACCACAGTCATCTATTCCCTATCTACGTTGACCACAGTCATCTATTCCCTATCTACGTTGACCACAGTCATCTATTCCCTATCTACGATGACCAGAGTCATCTATTCCCTATCTACGTTGACCACAGTCATCTATTCCCTGTGTACGTTGACCACAGTCATCTATTCCCTGTCTACGTTGACCACAGTCATCTATTCCCTATCTACGTTGACCACAGTCATCTATTCCATATCTACGTTGACCACAGTCATCTATTCCATATCTACAATGACCAGAGTCATCTATTCCATATCTACGTTGACCACAGTCATCTATTCCCTGTCTACGTTGACCACAGTCATCTATTCCCTGTCTACGTTGACCACAGTCATCTATTCCCTGTCTATGTTGACCACAGTCATCTATTCCCTATCTACGTTGACCACAGTCATCTATTCCCTATCTACGTTGACCACAGTCATCTATTCCCTGTCTACGTTGACCACAGTCATCTATTCCATATCTACGTTGACCACAGTCATCTATTCCCTATCTACGTTGACCACAGTCATCTATTCCCTATCTACGTTGACCACAGTCATCTATTCCATATCTATGTTGACCACAGTCATCTATTCCCTATCTACGTTGACCACAGTCATCTATTCCCTGTGTACGTTGACCACAGTCATCTATTCCCTGTCTGGACGTTGACCACAGTCATCTATTCCCTATCTCGTTGACCACAGTCATCTATTCCATATCTACGTTGACCACAGTCATCTATTCCCTATCTACGTTGACCACAGTCATCTATTCCCTGTCTACGTTGACCACAGTCATCTATTCCCTATCTATGTTGACCACAGTCATCTATTCCCTATCTATGTTGACCACAGTCATCTATTCCATATCTACGATGACCAGAGTCATCTATTCCATATCTACGTTGACCACAGTCATCTATTCCCTATCTACGTTGACCACAGTCATCTATTCCATATCTATGTTGACCACAGTCATCTATTCCCTATCTACGTTGACCACAGTCATCTATTCCCTGTGTACGTTGACCACAGTCATCTATTCCCTGTCTACGTTGACCACAGTCATCTATTCCCTATCTACGTTGACCACAGTCATCTATTCCATATCTACGTTGACCACAGTCATCTATTCCCTATCTACGTTGACCACAGTCATCTATTCCCTGTCTACGTTGACCACAGTCATCTATTCCCTATCTATGTTGACCACAGTCATCTATTCCCTATCTATGTTGACCACAGTCATCTATTCCATATCTACGATGACCAGAGTCATCTATTCCATATCTACGTTGACCACAGTCATCTATTCCCTGTCTACGTTGACCACAGTCATCTATTCCATATCTACGTTGACCACAGTCATCTATTCCCTATCTACATTGACCACAGTCATCTATTCCCTGTCTACGTTGACCACAGTCATCTATTCCATATCTACGTTGACCACAGTCATCTATTCCCTATCTACGTTGACCACAGTCATCTATTCCCTGTCTACGTTGACCACAGTCATCTATTCCCTGTCTACGTTGACCACAGTCATCTATTCCATATCTACGTTGACCACAGTCATCTATTCCCTATCTACGTTGACCACAGTCATCTATTCCCTGTCTACGTTGACCACAGTCATCTATTCCCTGTCTACGTTGACCACAGTCATCTATTCCCTATCTACGTTGACCACAGTCATCTATTCCCTATCTATGTTGACCACAGTCATCTATTCCATATCTACGATGACCAGAGTCATCTATTCCATTTCTACGTTGACTAGTAATCTATTCCATATCTACGATGACCAGAGTCATCTATTCCATATCTACGTTGACCACAGTCATCTATCAAATCAAATCAAATCTAATTTTATTTGTCACATACACATGGTTAGCAGATGTTAATGCGAGTGTAGCGAAATGCTTGTGCTTCTAGTTCCAACAATGCAGTAATAACGAACAAGTAATCTAACTAACAATTCCAAAAAAAAACTAATGTCTTATACACAGTGTAAGGGGATAAAGAATATGTACATAAGGATATATGAATGAGTGATGGTACAGAGCAGCATAGGCAAGATACAGTAGATGATATCGAGTACAGTATATACATATGAGATGAGTATGTAAACCAAGTGGCATAGTTAAAGTGGCTAGTGATACATGTATTACATAAGGATGCAGTCGATGATATAGAGTACAGTATCTACGTATGCATATGAGATGAATAATGTAGGGTAAGTAACATTATATAAGGTAGCATTGTTTAAAGTGGCTAGTGATATATTTACATCATTTCCCATCAATTCCCATTATTAAAGTGGCTGGAGTAGAGTCAGTGTCATTGACAGTGTGTTGGCAGTAGCCACTCAATGTTAGTGGTGGCTGTTTAACAGTCTGATGGCCTTGACATAGAAGCTGTTTTTCAGTCTCTCGGTCCCAGCTTTGATGCACCTGTACTGACCTCGCCTTCTGGATGACAGCGGGGTGAACAGGCAGTGGCTCGGGTGGTTGATGTCCTTGATGATCTTTATGGCCTTCCTGTAGCATCAGGTGGTGTAGGTGTCCTGGAGGGCAGGTAGTTTGCCCCCGGTGATGCGTTGTGCAGACCTCACTACCCTCTGGAGAGCCTTACGGTTGAGGGCGGTGCAGTTGCCATACCAGGCGGTGATACAGCCCGCCAGGATGCTCTCGATTGTGCATCTGTAGAAGTTTGTGAGTGCTTTTGGTGACAAGCCGAATTTCTTCAGCCTCCTGAGGTTGAAGAGGCGCTGCTGCGCCTTCCTCACGATGCTGTCTGTGTGAGTGGACCAATTCAGTTTGTCTGTGATGTGTATGCCGAGGAACTTAAAACTTGCTACCCTCTCCACTACTGTTCCATCGATGTGGATGGGGGTGTTCCCTCTGCTGTTTCCTGAAGTCCACAATCATCTCCTTAGTTTTGTTGACGTTGAGTGTGAGGTTATTTTCCTGACACCACACTCCGAGGGCCCTCACCTCCTCGCTGTAGGCCGTCTCGTCGTTGTTGGTAATCAAGCCTACCACTGTTGTGTCGTCCGCAAACTTGATGATTGAGTTGGAGGCGTGCGTGGCCACGCAGTCGTGGGTGAACAGGGAGTACAGGAGAGGGCTCAGAATGCACCCTTGTGGGGCCCCAGTGTTGAGGATCAGCGGGGAGGAGATGTTGTTGCCTACCCTCACCACCTGGGGGCGGCCCGTCAGGAAGTCCAGAACCCAGTTGCACAGGGCGGGGTCGAGACCCAGGGTCTCGAGCTTGATGATGAGCTTGGAGGGTACTATGGTGTTAAATGCCGAGCTGTAGTCGATGAACAGCATTCTCACATAGGTATTCCTCTTGTCCAGATGGGTTAGGGCAGTGTGCAGTGTGGTTGAGATTGCATCGTCTGTGGACCTATTTGGGCGGTAAGCAAATTGGAGTGAGTCTAGGGTGTCAGGTAGGGTGGAGGTGATATGGTCCTTGACTAGTCTCTCAAAGCACTTCATGATGACGGATGTGAGTGCTACGGGCGGTAGTCGTTTAGCTCAGTTACCTTAGCTTTCTTGGGAACAGGAACAATGGTGGCCCTCTTGAAGCATGTGGGAACAGCAGACTGGTATAGGGATTGATTGAATATGTCCGTAAACACACCGGCCAGCTGGTCTGCGCATGCTCTGAGGGCGCGGCTGGGGTTGCCGTCTGGGCCTGCAGCCTTGCGAGGGTTAACACGTTTAAATGTCTTACTCACTTCGGCTGCAGTGAAGGAGAGACCGCATGTTTTCGTTGCAGGCCGTGTCAGTGGCACTGTATTGTCCTCAAAGCGGGCAAAAAAGTTATTTAGTCTGCCTGGGAGCAAGACATCCTGGTCCGTGACTGGGCTGGGTTTCTTCTTGTAGTCCGTGATTGACTGTAGACCCTGCCACATGCCTCTTGTGTCTGAGCCGTTGAATTGAGATTCTACTTTGTCTCTGTACTGGCGCTTAGCTTGTTTGATAGCCTTGCGGAGGGAATAGCTGCACTGTTTGTATTCAGCCATGTTACCAGACACCTTGCCCTGATTAAAAGCAGTGGTTCGTGCCTTCAGTTTCACACGAATGCTGCCATCAATCCAAGGTTTCTGGTTAGGGAATGTTTTAATCGTTGCTATGGGAACGACATCTTCAACGCACGTTCTAATGAACTCGCACACCGAATCAGCGTATTCGTCAATGTTGTTGTCTGACGCAATACGAAACATCTCCCAGTCCACGTGATGGAAGCAGTCTTGGAGTGTGGAGTCAGCTTGGTCAGACCAGCGTTGGACAGACCTCAGCGTGGGAGCTTCTTGTTTTAGTTTCTGTCTGTAGGCAGGGATCAACAAAATGGAGTCGTGGTCAGCTTTTCTGAATGGGGGGCGGGGCAGGGCCTTATATGCGTCACGGAAGTTAGAGTAACAATGATCCAGGGTCTTTCCACCCTTGGTTGCGCAATCGATATGCTGATAAAATTTAGGGAGTCTTGTTTTCAGATTAGCCTTGTTAAAATCCCCAGCTACAATGAATGCTGCCTCCGGATAAATCGTTTCCAGTTTGCAGAGAGTTAACGGAGTGGATTACATACATCTATTCCCTATCTACGTTGACCAGAGTCATCTATTCCCAATCTACGTTGACTAGTAATCTATTCCATATC
>NC_056461.1:48008224-48010724 GCF_018296145.1 Oncorhynchus tshawytscha | reverse complement strand
AAGAGTATAGAGGCCATAGTCACCCAGCACCAACTGTAAGAGTATGGAGTATAGAGGCCATAGTCACCCAGCACCAACTGTCAGAGTATAGAGTATGGAGGCCATGGTCACCCAGCACCAACTGTAAGAGTATAGAGTATGGAGGCCATGGTCACCCAGCACCAACTGTAAGAGTATAGAGTATGGAGGCCATGGTCACCCAGCACCAACTGTAAGAGTATAGAGTATGGAGGTCATGGTCCCCCAGCACCAACTACAAGAGTATAGAGTATGGAGGCCATGGTCACCCAGCACCAACTACAAGAGTATAGAGTATGGAGGCCATGGTCACCCAGCACCAACTGTAAGAGTATAGAGTATGGAGGTCATGGTCCCCAGCACCAACTACAAGAGTATAGAGTATGGAGGCCATGGTCACCAGCACCAACTACAAGAGTATAGAGTATGGAGGCCATGGTCACCCAGCACCAACTACAAGAGTATAGAGTATGGAGGCCATGGTCACCCAGCACCAACTACAAGAGTATAGAGTATGGAGGCCATGGTCACCCAGCACCAACTGTAAGAGTATAGAGTATGGAGGCCATGGTCACCCAGCACCAACTACAAGAGTATAGAGTATGGAGGCCATGGTCACCCAGCACCAACTGTAAGAGTATAGAGTATGGAGGCCATGGTCACCCAGCACCAACTACAAGAGTATAGAGTATGGAGGCCATGGTCACCCAGCACCAACTGTAAGAGTATGGAGTATAGAGGTCATAGTCACCCAGCACCAACTGTAAGAGTATAGAGTATGGAGGCCATGGTCACCCAGCACCAACTGTAAGAGTATAGAGTATGGAGGTCATGGTCTCCCAGCACCAACTACAAGAGTATAGAGTATGGAGGCCATGGTCACCCAGCACCAACTACAAGAGTATAGAGTATGGAGGCCATGGTCACCCAGCACCAACTGTAAGAGTATAGAGTATGGAGGCCATGGTCACCCAGCACCAACTGTAGAGTATAGAGTATGGAGGCCATGGTCACCCAGCACCAACTGTAAGAGTATAGAGTATGGAGGCCATGGTCACCCAGCACCAACTACAAGAGTATAGAGTATGGAGGCCATGGTCACCCAGCACCAACTGTAAGAGTATAGAGTATGGAGGCCATGGTCACCCAGCACCAACTGTAAGAGTATAGAGTATGGAGGCCATGGTCACCCAGCACCAACTGTACGAGTATGGAGTATAGAGGCCATGGTCACCCAGCACCAACTGTAAGAGTATAGAGTATGGAGGCCATGGTCACCCAGCACCAACTGTAAGAGTATAGAGTATGGAGGCCATGGTCACCCAGCACCAACTGTAAGAGTATGCATGGCCAGCTACATATTGTACCCACAGACCTAGATGCTGCTGGAGGACTGTTCCACCTAGAGGCAGCAGCTCTGCCAGAGCGATGTTCAGAGGTGGGAGGAGGTGAGGAGCACCCGCCAACTCAGACTGCACATGCCCCAACTGCAATAAAGTGTGTGTATCTCAGAGTGGATTCTACAGTCACCAAAGATTTCATAACAATTTCATAACGTGTGTGTGTGTGTGTGTGTGTGTGTGTGTGGGGGGTCCAGCCATTGAACCCTCTGTCAGCCCGGGTCACAACCTGCCACTATACTTCTCTATAGTTGGAGGATGTCAACCGTAAATTGACGTCTAATTGGTTGAATTTAAACAAGTTTAAAGGTCATGCCTCTGCCAGCTGGCCGCCATGGTAACTGAGAGCCTGTCACCTTGGAGACAAGAGGAGGGCTTTTACTCATCCTTACCTTGAGGAAAGATATACCTTATTTTATTCATTCATTCATTCATGCTACATCCTCAGCATTCTCCACCCTTTTTTCCAAAGCGTGAACTTTCTGTTATGGGATCTAAAACCATTAGCCTGGTGTAATCATTATCTTGGTGTAATCATTAGCCTGGTGTAATCATTAGCTTGGTGTAATCATTAGCCTGGTGTAATCATTAGCTTGGTGTAATCATTAGCCTGGTGTAATCATTAGCTTGGTGTAATCATTAGCCTGGTGTAATCATTAGCTTGGTGTAATCATTAGCCTGGTGTAATCATTAGCTTGGTGTAATCGTTAGTTTGGTGTAATCATTAGCCTGGTGTAATCATTAGCCTGGTGTAATCATTAGCTTGGTGTTATCATTAGCCTGGTGTAATCATTATCTTTGTGTAATCATTAGCCTGGTGTAATCATTAGCTTGGTGTAATCGTTAGTTTGGTGTAATCATTAGCTTGGTGTAATCATTAGCTTGGTGTAATCATTATCTTGGTGTAATCATTAGCTTGGTGTAATCATTAGCTTGGTGTAATCATTAGCTTCCTGTAATCATTAGCTTGAAGTAATCATTAGCTTGGTGTAATTATTAACTTAGCTTGGTGTAATCGGTAGCTTGGTGTAATCATTAGCTTGGTGTAATCATTAGCTTGGTGTAATCATTAGCTTGTTGTA
>NC_056461.1:47988224-47995724 GCF_018296145.1 Oncorhynchus tshawytscha | reverse complement strand
TCTCATTCTCCTGCTATATAATCTCATTCTCCTGCGTTATAATCTCATTCTCCTGCTATATAATCTCATTCTCCTGCTATATAATCTCATTCTCCTGCTATATAATATCATTATCCTGCTATATATTCTCATTATCCTGCTATATAATCTCATTCTCCTGCTATATAATCTCCTTCTCCTGCTATATAATCTCATTATCCTGCTGTATAAACTCATTCTCCTGCTATATAATCTCATTCTCCTGCTATATAATCTAATTTCCTGCTATATAATCTCCTTCTCCTGCTACAGTATATAATCTCATTCTGCTGCTATATAATTTCATGCTCCTGCTATATAATCTCATTCCCCTGCTATATAATCTCATTCCCCTGCTATATAATCTTAATCTCCTGCTATATAATTTAATTATTCAGCTATATATTCTCATTCCCCTGCTATATCATCTCATTCTCCTGCTATATAATTTAATTCTCCTGCTATATAATCTCATTCTCCTGCTATATAATTTAATTCTCCTGCTATATAATCTCATTCTCCTGCTATATAATCTCATTCTCCTGCTATATAATCTCACTTTCCTTTTTCTTAATACTATTCATATTATTGGATTTGCATATAAAATAGAAAGATACAACTACACAAAACAGTTTATAGAGAGGAGAGAGAGAGAGAGAGAGAAAGAAGAGAGGAGAAAAGAGAAGGAAAGAGGAAAACAATGCTAAATACTAAATACTTGCAAAATAATGCTAAATAATTGATTAAAACACACTATGAAGATCTTCAACAGCACTCTGTAGGGTAGCACCATGGTGTAGCTGGAGGACAGCTAGTTTCCATCCTCCTCTGGATACATTGACTTCAATACAAAACCTAGGAGGCTCATGGTTCTCACCCCCTTACATAGACTTAGACAGTAATCATGGCAACTTCCGGAGGACTTCCTCCAACCTATCAGAGCTAGAAAATAGTATAAAATAAAGAAAAACCCTTGAATTAGTAGGTGTTATAAAACTTTTGACCGGTAGTGTATGTATATATATATATATTTATATATATTTTGTGCAGGTATGTGTATGTGTCTCTCTCTCTCTATCACTCTCTCTTTGTCTCTCTCCATATCTCTCTCTCTCTCTCCATCTCTCACTCTCTCTATATATATCTCTCACTCTGTCTCTCTCCATCTCTCTCTCTCTCTCTCTCTCTCTCTCTCCATCTCTCTCTCTCTCTCTATATACTGTATATATCTCTCACTCTCTGTTTCTCTCTCCATCTCTGTCTCTTTCTCCATCTCCCTGTCTCTTACTCTCTCTCTCTGTCTCTCTCTCTGTCTCTCTTTCCATCTCCTTGATTGAAACTGTGCATGCCCTGCTGTCTCTGCAGTACCAGTGCTTAATTAGAGTCTTAAAATACATCTGTTAGTAATGATTACCCTGTTAACTGGAAAAGACTCTTCACTGCTATACAAAGGGAGGGAGGGGAGCAGGGAGGGAGGGGAGCAGGGGGTGGGTGGGAAGGGAGGGAGAAGAGGGGAGGGGAGGGAGGGAGGGAGGGAGGGAGGGAGGGAGGGAGGGAGGGAGGGAGGGAGGGAGGGAGGGAGGGAGGGAGGGAGGGAGGGAGGGAGGGAGGGAGGGAGGGAGGGATACATATACATTTTTGCAGAGAGAGGAATAGAAGTTGTAAAATAGAGTCTGGTTATTTCATTCAGTTGCTGAAATCCTTCTACAGTTTCTTTAAGCCTCAAAACCTCTCAAATATTAAATCAGTCATACATCATTCATATCAGGAACATCAGCTGCTCCACCAGTTCTACCATGTGTGTGTGTGTGTGTGTGTGTGTGTGTGTGTGTGTTTCCCAGAGCATAGCCAGATAAAAGGTTTGAAGAGAGGTTTCTCTGATGGAATCACTCTGTATCTTAATCATATCATCATTTCTCTCCTCTTCCTTCATATGACTAGCTTCATATGTTCTCTCTGTTCTCTCTGCTCTCTCTGTTCTCTCGGTCTTCTCTCTCTCTCTCTCTCTCTCTCTCTCTCTCTCTCTATGTTATTATATCTGTTCTCTCTGTTCTCTCTGTTCTCTCTGTTCTCTCTGTTATCTCTGTTCTCTCTGCTCTCTCTGTCTTCTTTCTCTCTGTTCTCTCTGATCTCTCTGCTCTCTCTGTTCTCTCTGTCTTCTCTCTCTCTGTTCTCTCTCTTCTATCTGTCCTCTCTGTCTTCTCTCTCTCTCTGTTCTCTCTGTCTTCTCTCTCTGTTCTCTCCGTTCTCTCTGCTCTATCTGTTCTCTCTCTCTCTCTGTTCGCTCTATTCGCTCTGCTCTCTCTCTGTTCTCTGTTCTCTCTCTCTGTTCTCCGTCTTCTCTCTCTGTCCTCCCTGTCTTATCTCTCTCTGCTCTCTCTGCTCTCTGTTCTCTCTGTCTTCTCTCTCTCTATGTTCTCTCTGTTCTCTCTGTCTTCTCTGTTCTCTCTGTCTTTCTCTCTCTCTGTTCACTATGTTCTCTCTGTTCTCTCTGTCTTCTCTGTTCTCTCTGTTCTCTCTGTCTTCTTATCTCTCTCTGTTCTCTCTGTCTTTCTCTCTCTGTTCTGTTCTCTCTGTTCTCTCTGTCTTCTCTCTCTCTGTTCTCTCTCTGTCCTCTCTGTCTTCTCTCTCTCTCTGTTCTCTCTGTCTTCTCTCTCTGTTCTCTCTGTTCTCTCTGTTCTCTCTGTTATCTCTGTTCTCTCTGCTCTCTCTGTCTTCTTTCTCTCTGTTCTCTCTGATCTCTCTGCTCTCTCTGTTCTCTCTGTCTTCTCTCTCTCTGTTCTCTCTCTTCTGTCCTCTCTGTCTTCTCTCTCTCTCTGTTTTCTCTGTCTTCTCTCTCTGTTCTCTCTGTTCTCTCTGCTGTCTTTGCTCTCTCTGTTCTCTGTTCTCTCTCTCTGTTCTCCGTCTTCTCTCTCTGTCCTCCCTGTCTTATCTCTCTCTGCTCTCTCTGCTCTCTGTTCTCTCTGTCTTCTCTCTCTCTATGTTCTCTCTGTTCTCTCTGTCTTCTCTGTTCTCTCTGTCTTTCTCTCTCTCTGTTCACTATGTTCTCTCTGTTCTCTCTGTCTTCTCTGTTCTCTCTGTTCTCTCTGTCTTCTTATCTCTCTCTGTTCTCTCTGTCTTTCTCTCTCTCTGTTCGCCATGTTCTCTCTGTTCTCTGTCTTTCTCTCTCTCTGTTCACCATGTTCTCTCTGTTCTCTCTGTCTTCTCTGTTCTCTCTGTCTTCTCTGTTCTCTCTATTCTCTGTTCTCTCTGTCTTCTTATCTCTCTCTGTTCTCTCTGTCTTCTCTGTTCTCTCTGTTCTCTCTGTCTTCTTATCTCTCTCTGTTCTCTCTGTCTTCTCTCTCTCTCTCAATTCCATTTAAATTGAATAGCTTTTCTTTGACATGGGAATCATATGTTTACATTGCCAAAGTAAGTCAAATAGATAATAAACTGTGAAATAGATAAATATAAATAAATATAATAATATAGATAAATATAAATAAATAATAAACAATAAAACAGACATTTCATATTGTTGTAAAGATGTGCAAATAGTTAAAGCACAAAAGGGAAAATAAAATAAATAAATATGAATTTATGAAAACAAATCAAATGAAAATGTTTTTGTCACATGGACCGATACAACATTAATTAATAATTGTAATGGTGAAATGTTAATTATAATTTAAAAGGAAACTTGGATAAAGTAAAAAAAAAAAAAAAAAAAAAAAAAGGAAAATAAATGTACATAATAATATGGGTTATATACAGCAATGACCTGGGGGGGGGTGAAGTAGATAATAAATAAAACACACACAGAAGTTCCAAAAAGAGTTACGTTTGAAATGTCATATGTCAATATATATATATACCATGTTGTGATGATGCATTCTAGTTTGCTCTGGTGTTTTGTTAATTCTTTCCAATGTGTCAAGTAATTATCTTGTTGTTTTCTCATGCTTTGATTGGGTCTAATTGTGCTGCTGTCCTGGGGCTCTGTGGGGTGTGTTTGTGAACAGAGCCCCAGGACCAGCTTGCTTAGGGGACTCTTCTCCAGGTTCATCTCTCTGTAGGTGATGGCTTTGTTATGGAAGGTTTGGGAATCACTTCCTTTTAGGTGGTTGTAGAATTTAACGACTCTTATCTGGATTTTGATAATTAGCAGGTATCAGCAAGAATCTGCTCTGTATGCATTATTTGGTGTTTGTCTCATTTTGTGAATTCTTGATTGGTGAGCGGACCCCAGACCTCACAACCATGAAGGGCAATGGGCTCTAAAACTGATTTAAGTATTTTTAGCCAGATCCTAATTGGTATGTTGAATTTTATATTCCTTCTAATGGCATCTATCTCTCCGATCGTTTACAGCTTTGTAGAAGCTCTAGGGCAACGGTGTCTAGATGGAATTTGTATTTGTGGTCCTGGCATCTGGACCATTTTTGGAACACCATTATTTTGGTCTTACTGAGATTTACAGTCAGGGCCCAGGTCTGGCAGAATCTGTGCAGAAGATCTAAGTGCTGCTGTAGGCCCTCCTTGGTTGGTGACAGAAGCACCAGATCATCAACAAACAGTAGACGTTTGTCTTCAGACTGAGCACATAGCCTGTCTTCTCTTGAGAGCCATGTCTGCCTACAGCGGCCTTTCTCAATAGCAAGGCTATGCTCACTGAGTCTGTACATAGTCAAAGCAACTTGTTTCTCTGTCTCTCTCTCTGCCTGTGTCTCTCTGTCTCTCTGTCTCTCTCTCTGTCTCTCTCTCTCTCTCTGTCTCTCTCTCTCTCTCTCTCTCTCTCTCTCTCGCTCTCTCTGTCTCTCTCTCTCTCTCTCTCTCTCTCTCTCTCTCTCTCTCTCTCTCTGTCTCTCTCTGTTTCTGTCTCTCTCTGTCTCTCTCTCTCTCTGTCTCTCTCTCTGTCTCTCTCTCTCTCTCTCTCTCTCTCTCTCTCTCTCTCTGTCTCTCTCTCTGTCTCTCTCTCTGTCTCTCTCTGTTTCTGTCTCTCTCTCTCTCTCTCTCTCTCTCTCTCTGTCTCTCTCTCTGTCTCTCTCTGTTTCTGTCTCTCTCTGTCTCTCTCTCTCTGTCTCTCTCTCTGTCTCTCTCTCTCTCTCTCTGTCTCTCTCTCTCTCTCTCTCTCTCTGTCTCTCTCTGTTTCTGTCTCTCTCTGTCTCTCTCTCTCTCTGTCTCTCTCTCTGTCTCTCTCTCTCTCTCTCTCTCTCTCTCTCTCTCTCTGTCTCTCTCTCTCTCTCTCTCTCTCTCTCTCTCTCTCTCTCTCTCTCTCTGTCTCTCTCTGTTTCTGTCTCTCTCTGTCTCTCTCTCTCTCTCTGTCTCTCTCTCTCTCTCTCTCTCTCTCTCTCTCTCTCTCTCTCTCTCTCTCTCTCTCTCTTCTGCTGTGTAATGTGTGTCAGAGCAGGAAAGTAGGTGGAATGTTGTGTGTGTTCCGAACTTCCTCAGCAACGTTTTTGAACTTCTGATGTCTTCACTATTATTCTACAATGTAGAAAATAAAGAAAAACCCTTGAATGAGTAGGTGTGTCAAAACTTTGGACTGTTACTGTATTTTCCGTAGCTGTCTATTTACCAAACCAATGCTGACACTAAGACGACCCTCAATGAGCTGTATAATAAGCAAACAAGAAAACGCTCATCCAGAGGTGGTGCCCCTTGTGGCCGGGGATTTTAATTCATGCAAACTGAAAATCAGTTTGATCTCATTTTGAACAGCGTGTCACATGTGCAACTGGAGGAATTAAAGAATAAAGCTCTCCCTGGCCCTCCAATCTAACCATAACTCTATCCTCTTGATTCCTGAATACAAGCAAAAACTAAAGCAGAAACTACGAGTGACTCGCTCAATACGGAAGTGGTCAGATGACGCAGAAGTTAAGCTACAGGACTGTTTTTGCACGAATTCATCCAATGGCATTGAGGAGTATACAATCAACCACCGGTTTCATTCATAAGTGCATCGACAACATCATCTGCAACAGTGAGGCAACATCTTCACTGAGCTGCTGCTTTCAAGGAACGGGACGCTAAGCTTATAAGATATCCCACTGTTCCTGCGAGGTGAGCAGCTGGGACCAGACAACCCTGCTGCTAGAGTGTATTGTCAGCTCTGTTGATGGGCTCCCGAGTCGTGCAGCGATCTAAGGAACTGGATCTCAGTGCAAGTGGCGTCAGTACCTGGTTCGAATCCAGGCTGTATCACATCCGGCCGTGATTGGGAGTCCCATAGGGCGGCGCACAATTGGCCCGGCGTCGTCCGGGTTTGGTCGGGGTAGGCCATCATTGTAAATAAGAATTTGTTCTTAACTGACTTGCCTAATTAATTAAAGGTTAAATAAAAAATCAAATACTATGTACTAGATACATCCTTGTCATTATGCTATGCATAACGTTAGCCAACTTGCAGTTAAACCGGTTTACTAAATCAGTTAGCGTCGAGCAATCCCGTATCCGGGAGCGTAATCATAGCCTCAAGCTCATTACCATAACGCAACGTTAACTATTCATGAAAATCGCAAATGAAATGAAAGAAATATACTCACTCACAAGCTTAGCCTTTTGTTAACAACACTGTCATCTCAGATTTTCAAAATATGCTTTAACCAAAGCTACACAAGCATTTGTGTAAGAGTATTGATAGCTAGCATAGCATTAAGCCTAGCATTCAGCAGGTAACATTTTCACAAAAACAAGAAAAGCATTCAAATAAAATCATTTACCTTTGAAGAACTTCAGATGTTTTCAGATGTTTTCAATGAGGAGACTCTCAGTTAGATAGCAAATGTCCAGTTTTTCCCAAAAATATTATTTGTGTAGGAGAAATCGCTTGGCTAAGAAAACCCCCCGAAAATTCAGTCATTACAACGCCAAACTTTTTGTTCTCCAAATTAACTCCATAATATCGACAGAAACATGGCAAACGTTGTTTAGAATCAATCCTCAATGGGTATGATGGGACTGATAACTGACAGAGATGTGCTGATATAGGCCCTACCTAGAGATAGATTGGATACCCCCAAATGTACACATGTTTTATTGTAGTTCCGGACAAGCTCACCTGACGTCAAAGTCAAAGCTCCCCAAAAAACCTTGCCGCTTCCAAGTGTGGACGTCTCAGAGTTTACTCTCGTCGCTAACATATACTACATACATTATGTCAGCAGCTAGCCTAGCGGTTAGCGCTTTGAACCAGTAACCAGCAACTAGCCTAGCGGTTAGCGCTTTGAACCAGTAACCAGCAGCTAGCCTAGTGGTAAGAGTGTTGAGCCAGTAACCAGCAGCTAGCCTAGCGGTTAGAGTGTTGAGCCAGTAACCAGCAGCTAGCCTAGCGGTTAGAGTGTTGAGCCAGTAACCAGCAGCTAGCCTAGCGGTTAGAGTGTTGAGCCAGTAACCAGCAGCTAGCCTAGTGGTTAGAGCTTTGAACCAGTAACCAGCAGCTAGCCTAGTGGTTAGAGCTTTGAACCAGTAACCAGCAGCTAGCCTAGTGGTTAGAGCTTT
>NC_056461.1:47973224-47980724 GCF_018296145.1 Oncorhynchus tshawytscha | reverse complement strand
GAGAGAAGAAGTCTGTTTGCTTGTTGCCAATTTTAACCACACAATTAATTTTAGTGTACATTGATTTAATAACGTCATATGTTTTCCCTCCAAATATCACTTTCTATTAGTTTATAAAAAAGACCTTTGTACCAACTTGTATCAAATTTTATATTGAAACATACAAATCCCGAGTAGATTGTCCCTTTGTTTAGGTTGACTTGTTTGTCAATTAGAGTGTGGAGGGTGGAAATGTGGTCTGTTGTTTGATCACTTGTAAAAAGAAATCCAACCTTCCTTCTGCTCACGACATTGTGTTCATCAGGGAAATTATGTAGTCTGCTATTTATGATACTGCAGAGAATTTTCCCCCAAGATGCTGTTAACACAAATTCCTCTGTAATTATTTGGGTCAAATTTGTCTCTATTTTTATAGATTGGTGTAATCAATCCCTTGTTCCAAATATCAGGGAAAAATACCTGCAGTGAGGATAATGTTGAAGAGTTTGAGTATAGCCAATTTGAATTTGTGGTCTGTATATTTGATAATTTCACTTAAAATACACTCAGCACCACAGGCCTTTTGGGGTTTGAGAGTGCATAGTTTTTCCAATAATTCTTCTTTGTGGAAGTATCCACATAATTCTGATAGTCTTTGACTGCTGATTCAAGGATTTAACATTTTTCTTGTATATCTTTTTATTCTGGGCTCTTTGTTATATTGCTGTAGATGTTTTCAAAGTGATTTCTCCACATGTCCCCATTTTGGATAGTCAATTCCTCCTCATTGTTTAATTTATTCAATTTTTCCCAGAAGTGATTTGATTCTATTCTGTCTCTCTGTCTCTCTCTGTGTCTCTCTCTGTGTCTCTCTCTCTCTCTCTCTCTCTCTCTCTGTCTCTGTCTCTGTCTCTCTCCCTTTCTCTGTCTGTCTCTCTCTCTCTCTCTCTATCTCTCTCTCTCTCTGTCTGTCTCTCCCTACCTGCTTCTCTCTGTCTGTCTCTCTGTCTCTATCTATCTCTCTCCCTACCTGCTTCTCTTTCTCTATCTCTGTCTCTCTGTCTCTCTCTCTGTCTCTCTCTCTGTCTCTCTGCCTGTCTCTCTCTCTGTCTGTCTCTCTCTCTGTCTCTCTGTCTCTCTCTGTCTGTCTCTCTCCCGACCTGCTTATTTCTCTCTTTCTGTCTCTCTCCCTCTCTCTTTCTCTTTCCCTCTCTCTCCAACTCTTTCTTCCCTGTCTCTCTCTGTCTCTCTCTCTCTCTTCTTTCTCTTTCTCTTTCTCTCTCTCTGTAATAATATAAGCCGTGTTAAGGCTCAGTTTCACATTGTTCAATTTATCTGAAAATATTTTCAAACGTGTTTAGTTGAAGATCCGTGACAAACTGCAATGCTAACTGCCACATACATAATCACAAGTGTGCAGGCACGACACACACACACACACACACACACACACACACACACACACACACACACACACACACACACACACACACACACACACACACACTCTCTCTGTGTGTTGCCCTTTACTACAAGGAAAGTGAATCTCCCTCATGTTGTAAAGTAACACAGCCATTCCTCAATGGAGTGATTGAAAAAGCCTCTGTGCTTCAAAACCAAATGTCTACCTGGCCCACCACCCCACCTTGGACTTGAACAGCCTCTATGACCAGGTCCACCCTGGACTAGAACAGCCTCTATGACCAGGTCCACCCTGGACTAGAACAGCCTCTATAACCAGGTCCACCCTGGACTAGAACAGCCTCTATGACCAGGTCCACCCTGGACTAGAACAGCCTCTATAACCAGGTCCACCCTGGACTAGAACAGCCTCTATGACCAGGTCCACCCTGGACTAGAACAGCCTCTATGACCAGGTCCACCCTGGACTAGAACAGCCTCTATGACCAGGTCCACCCTGGACTAGAACAGCCTCTATAACCAGGTCCACCCTGGACTAGAACAGCCTCTATGACCAGGTCCACCCTGGACTAGAACAGCCTCTATGACCAGGTCCACCCTGGACTAGAACAGCCTCTATGACCAGGTCCACCCTGGACTAGAACAGCCTCTATAACCAGGTCCACCCTGGACTAGAACAGCCTCTATGACCAGGTCCACCCTGGACTAGAACAGCCTCTATGACCAGGTCCACCATGGACTAGAACAGCCTCTATGACCAGGTCCACCCTGGACTAGAACAGCCTCTATAACCAGGTCCACCCTGGACTAGAACAGCCTCTATGACCAGGTCCACCCTGGACTAGAACAGCCTCTATGACCAGGTCCACCCTGGACTAGAACAGCCTCTATGACCAGGTCCACCACCCCCCGCTGGACATATGCCCAGGCCGTGAGCTAAGCAACAGGCCCGATCCCCCACTATTACACCCCTACCAAGCCCCATCCTGAAACAGACCCAACCCCCATGATTACATCTGCCCCATCCTTTGACCTAAGATATACATAATATACAACTGCTCAAAAAAATAAAGGGAACACTTAAACAACACAATGTAACTCCAAGTCAATCACACTTCTGTGAAATCAAACTGTCCACTTAGGAAGCAACACTGATTGACAATAAATGTCACATGCTGTTGTGCAAATGGAATAGACAACAGGTGGAAATTATAGGCAATTAGCAAGACAACTCCAATAAAGGAGTGGTTCTGCAGGTGGTGACCACAGACAACTTCTCAGTTCCTATGCTTCCTGGCTGATGTTTTGGTCACTTTTGAATGCTGGCGGTGCTTTCACTCTAGTGGTAGCATGAGACGGAGTCTACAACCCACACAAGTGGCTCAGGTAGTGCAGCTCATCCAGGATGGAAAATCAATGCGAGCTGTGGCAAGAAGGTTGGCAAGAAGGTTTGCTGTGTCTGTCAGCGTAGTGTCCAAAGCATGGAGGTGCTACCAGGAGACAGGCCAGTACATCAGGAGATGTGGAGGAGGCCGTAGGAGGGCAACAACCCAGAAGCAGGACCGCTACCTCCGCCTTTGTGCAAGGAGGAGCAGGAGGAGCACTGCCAGAGCCCTGAAAAATGACCTCCAGCAGGCCACAAATGTGCATGTGTCTGCTCAAACGGTCAGAAACAGACTCCATGAGGGTGGTATGAGGGCCTGACGTCCACAGATGGGGGTTGTGCTTACAGCCCAACACCGTGCAGGACGTTTGGTATTTGCCAGAGAACACCAAGATTGGCAAATTCGCCACTGGCGCCCTGTGCTCTTCACAGATGAAAGCAGGTTCACACTGAGCACATGTGACAGAGTCTGGAGACGCCGTGGAGAACGTTCTTCTGCCTGCAATATCCTCCAGCATGACCAGTTTGGCGGTTGGTCAGTCATGGTGTGGGGTGGCATTTCTTTGGGGGGCCACACAGCCCTCCATTTGCTCGCCAGAGGTAGCCTGACTGCCATTAGGTACCGAGATGAGATCCTCAGACCCCTTGTGAGACCATATGCTGGTGTGGTTGGCCCTGGGTTCCTCCTAATGCAAGACAATGCTAGACCTCATGTGGCTGGAATGTGTCAGCAGTTCCTGCAAGAGGAAGGCATTGATGCTATGGACTGGCCCGCCCATTCCCCACACCTGAATCCAATTGAGCACATCTGGGACATCATGTCTCGCTCCATCCACCAACACCACGTTGCACCACAGACTGTCCAGGAGTAGGCGGATGCTTTAGTCCAGGTCTGGGAGGAGATCCCTCAGGAGACCATCCGCCACCTCATCAGGAGCATGCCCAGGCGTTGTAGGGAGGTCATACAGGCACGAGGAGGCCAGGACATTACATCAAAGTTTGATCAGCCTGTAGTGTGGTTTTCCACTTTAATTTTGAGTGTGACTCTGAATCCAGACCTCCGTGGGTTGATAATTTTGATTTCCATTGATCATTTTTGTGTGATTTTGTTGTCAGCACATTCAACTATGTAAAGAAAAAAGTATTTAATAAGAATATTTCATTCATTCAGATCTAGGATGTGTTATTTTAGTGTTCCCTTTATTTTTGTTGAGCAGTGTATATCAGATGACCTACTGTAATGGTTTCGAGCATAAACTAAAACAACACAAGACACAATGGAACACAAAGTTTTTACTATCTCATCCTGGAATATACAAGGTCAGAGGTCATCTGCTTTTGGCCTAAAGATCAGGAACCCAGACTTCCTCAAATAAATTGGAAATACAGACTTTGTCCTGTAAGAAACCTGGTATAGAGGATACGGACCCACTGGTTACAGAGAGCTGGTTGTCCTATCCACCAAACTACCAGGTGTGTGAAGAGACTCAGGGGGTAATATGTATGTATGTATGCTAATTTGGTATAGATCAGACCTGACCCACACTGTTAAATTCGTCAAAACAGGAACATTTTACATCTGTCTAGAAATGAATAAGGAAATTATCTAAACAGAGAAAATTGTCCTCATGTGTGCTACCTACAGTATATCCCCCCCCCCACTAGAATCCTCATACTTTAATGACCTCAACCCAGAGTCTCTCAGAGCGTTCACAGTCAGCCCACTGACACCCCTATCAGACCACAACAAAATCACAGTCTACTTAAACAGAGCAATACTTAATCATGAGGCATCAAAGCCAAAGGAACTGAGTAATATTAAGAAATGCTACAGATGGAAGGGAAGTAGTGTAGAAACCTACCAAAATACTAAACAAACTAAGCAACAAATTCAATCCCTTCTAGACAATTTCCTGGACGAAATGTTCCACTGTAATAGTGAAGGTGTAAACTTGGCAGTAGAACATCTTAACAGTATATTTGACCTCTCAGATTCTAAAAATCTCAAATAAAAAAAAAAGAAAAGAAAACACAGAGAAAACCTGAGTCTACGCCTTCACTATGGTGAATCACTAAAACAATACAGAAATACACTACGGAAAAAGAAGGAACAGCACGTCAGAAATCAGCTCAATGTAATTGAAGAATCCATAGAATCTAACCACTTCTGGGAAAATTGGAAAACACTAAACAAACAACAACACGAAGAGTTATCTATCCAAAACAGAGATAACAAAGAACAAACAGCAAAAACATTTACATGATCAAATACAAATCTTAGAATCAACTATTAGACTACCAGAACCCACTGGATTCTCCAGTTACCTTGAATGAACAACAGGACAAAATAAAAACCCTCCAACCCAAAAAGCCCTGATGGTATCCTAAATTAAATGAATATACAGACAACAAATTCCAATTGTCTATACTTAAACTCCTTAACATCATCCTTAGCTCTGCATCTTCCCCAATATTTGAAACGAAGGACTGATCACGCCAGTCCACAAAAGTGGAGACAAATTTGACCCCAATAACTACCGTGGGATATGCGTCAACAGTAACCTTGGGAAAATCCTCTGCATTATCATTAACAGCAGACTCGTACATTTCCTCAATGAAAACAATGTACTGAGCAAATTTTAAATTGGCTTTTTATCACATTACCATACAACAGACCATGTATTCACCCTGCACACCCTAAATGAAAAACAAACAAAACAAAACAAAGACAAAGTCTTCTCATGCTTTCTTGATTTAAAAAGTTTATTTTAACTCAATTTGGCATGAGGATCTGCTATACAAATTGATGGAAAGTGGTGTTGGGGGAAAACATACAACATTATTAAACCCATGTACACATAACAACAAGTGTGCAGTTAAAATTGGCAAAAAACACAATTTTTTTTCCCACAGGGCCGTGGGGTGAGACAGGGATGCAGCTTAAGCCCCACCCTCTTCAACATATATTTCAATGAATTGGTGAGGGCACTAGAACTGCAGCACCCGGCCTCACCCTACTAGAATCTGAAGTCAAATGTCTAATGTTTGCTGATAATCTGGTGCTTCTGTCCCCAACCAAGGAGGGCCTACAGCAGCACCTAGATCTTCTGCACAGATTCTGCCAGACCTGGGCCCTGACTGTAAATCTCAGTAAGAACAAAATAATGGTGTTCCAAAAAAGATCCAGTTGCCAGGACCACAAATACAAATTCCATCTAGACACCATTGTTGCCCTAGAGTGCACAAAAAACTATACATACCTTGGCCTAAACATCAGCACCACAGGTAACTTCCACAAAGCTGTGAACGATCTGAGAGACAAAGCAAGAAGGGCATTCTACGCCATCAATAGGAACATCAAATTTGATATACCAATTAGGATCTGGCTAAAAATACTTAAATCAGCTATAGAAACCATTACCCTTTATGGTTGTGAGGTCTGGGGTACGCTCACCAACCAATAATTCACAAAACGGGACAAACATCAAATTGAGACTCTGCATGCAGAATTCTGCAAAAATATCCTCAGTGTACAACGTAAAACACCAAATAAATCATGCAGAGCAGAATACCGAAACCCACTAATTATCAAAATACAGAAAATAACCTTCCACAACAAAGCCATCACCTACAGAGAGATGAACCTGGAGAAGAGTCCCCTAAGCAAGCTGGTCCTGGGGCTCTGTTCATAAACACACCCCACAGAGCCATCACCTACAGAGAGATGAACCTGGAGAAGAGTCCCCTAAGCAAGCTGGTCCTGGGGCTCTGTTCATAAACACACCCCACAGAGCCATCACCTACAGAGAGATGAACCTGGAGAAGAGTCCCCTAAGCAAGCTGGTCCTGGGGCTCTGTTCACAAACACAAATAGACCCCACAGAGCCATCACCTACAGAGAGATGAACCTGGAGAAGAGTCCCCTAAGCAAGCTGGTCCTGGGGCTCTGTTCACAAACACACCCCCACAGAGCCATCACCTACAGAGATGAACCTGGAGAAGAGTCCCTAAGCAAGCTGGTCCTGGGGCTCTGTTCACAAACACACCCCACAGAGCCATCACCTACAGAGAGATGAACCTGGAGAAGAGTCCCCTAAGCAAGCTGGTCCTGGGGCTCTGTTCACAAACACACCCCACAGAGCCATCACCTACAGAGAGATGAACCTGGAGAAGAGTCCCCTAAGCAAGCTGGTCCTGGGGCTCTGTTCACAAACACACCCCACAGAGCCCCAGGACAGCAGCACAATTAGACCCAACCAAATCATGAGAAAACAAAAAGATAATTACTTGACACATTGGAAAGAATGAACAAAAAAACTGAGTAAACTAGAATGCTATTTGGCCCTACACAGAGAGTACACAGCGGCAGAATACCTGACCACTGTGACTGACACACACTTAAGGAAAGCTTTGACTATGTACAGACTCAGTGAGCATAGCCTTGTTATTGAGAAAGGCCGCCTTAGGCAGACCTGGCTCTCAAGAGAAGACAGGCTATGTGCTCACTGCCCACAAAATGAGGTGGAAACTGAGCTGCACTTCTTAACCTCCTGCCCAATGTATGACCATATTAGAGACACATATTTCCCTCAGATTACACAGATCCACAAAGAATTTGGAAACAAATCCAATCACAGCAGCGAGATTTGTGACGTGTTCCCACGAGAAAAGGGCAACCAGTGAAGAACAATCACCCACAACCCAGATAGAGGAAG
>NC_056461.1:47961252-47973124 GCF_018296145.1 Oncorhynchus tshawytscha | reverse complement strand
GAAGGGGAGGAAGAGGGGATAGCTGCAGAGACAGGAAGGGGAGGAAGAGGGGATAGCTGCAGAGGCAGGAAGGGGAGGAAGAGGGGATAGCTGCAGAGACAGGAAGGGGAGGAAGAGGGGATAGCTGCAGAGACAGGAAGGGGAGGAAGAGGGGATAGCTGCAGAGGCAGGAAGGGGAGGAAGAGGGGATAGCTGCAGAGAGAGAGAGATGGGGAGAGAGAGACGGGGGAGAGATGGGGAGAGAGAGACGGGGGAGAGAGACGGGGAGAGAGAGACGGGGAGAGAGAGATGGGGAGAGAGACGGGGGAGAGAGAGACAGGGGGAGAGAGAGATGGGGAGAGAGACAGGGGGAGAGAGAGAGGGGGAGAGAGAGACAGGGGGAGAGAGAGATGGGGGAGAGAGATGGGGGAGAGAGATGGGGAGAGAGACGGGGAGAGAGATGGGGGGAGAGAGATGGGGGAGAGAGATGGGGGAGAGATGGGGAGAGAGAGGGGGAGAGAGAGACGGGGAGAGAGAGATGGGGAGAGAGAGATGGGGAGAGAGAGATGGGGAGAGAGAGACGGGGGAGAGAGAGACGGGGAGAGAGAGACGGGGAGAGAGAGATGGGGAGAGAGAGACGGGGAGAGAGAGATGGGGAGAGAGAGACGGGGAGAGATAGACGGGGAGAGAGAGATGGGGAGAGAGATGGGGGAGAGAGAGACGGGAGAGAGAGATGGGGAGAGAGAGATGGGGGAGAGAGAGGGGGAGAGAGAGATGGGGAGAGAGAGATGGGGAGAGAGAGATGGGGGGAGAGAGAGACGGGAGAGAGAGATGGGGATGGGGAGAGAGATGGGGAGAGAGAGATGGGGAGAGAGAGACGGGGGAGAGAGAGATGGGGAGAGAGAGATGGGGAGAGAGACGGGGGAGAGAGACGGGGAGAGAGAGACGGGGAGAGAGAGACGGGGGAGAGAGAGACGGGGAGAGAGAGACGGGGGGAGAGAGATGGGGAGAGAGATGGGGGAGAGAGAGACGGGGAGAGAGAGACGGGGGGAGAGAGATGGGGAGAGAGAGACGGGGGGGAGAGAGAGACGGGGAGAGAGACGGGGAGAGAGAGATGGGGAGAGAGACGGGGAGAGAGATGGGGGGGAGAGAGATGGGGGGAGAGAGATGGGGAGAGAGAGACGGGGAGAGAGAGACGGGGAGAGAGAGATGGGGAGAGAGAGATGGGGAGAGAGAGATGGGGGGAGAGAGAGACGGGAGAGAGAGATGGGGAGAGAGAGATGGGGGAGAGAGAGACGGGAGAGAGAGATGGGGAGAGAGAGATGGGGGAGAGAGATGGGGGAGAGAGAGACGGGGAGAGAGAGATGGGGAGAGAGAGATGGGGAGAGAGACGGGGAGAGAGAGACGGGGGAGAGAGACGGGGAGAGAGAGACGGGGGAGAGAGACGGGGGAGAGAGAGACGGGGGAGAGAGATGGGGAGAGAGATGGGGAGAGAGAGACGGGGAGAGAGAGACGGGGAGAGAGAGATGGGGAGAGAGAGACGGGGAGAGAGAGACGGGGAGAGAGATGGGGGAGAGAGAGATGGGGAGAGAGACGGGGGGGAGAGAGATGGGGGAGAGAGATGGGGGAGAGAGATGGGGAGAGAGAGACGGGGAGAGAGAGACGGGGAGAGAGAGATGGGGAGAGAGAGACGGGGAGAGAGAGATGGGGAGAGAGATGGGGGAGAGAGATGGGGAGAGAGAGACGGGGAGAGAGAGATGGGGAGAGAGATGGGGGAGAGAGATGGGGAGAGAGAGATGGGGAGAGAGAGATGGGGGAGAGAGACGGGGAGAGAGAGATGGGGAGAGAGACGGGGAGAGAGAGATGGGGGAGAGAGATGGGGAGAGAGAGACGGGGAGAGAGAGACGGGGAGAGAGAGATGGGGAGAGAGACGGGGGAGAGAGACGGGGGAGAGAGACGGGGAGAGAGAGACGGGGAGAGAGAGACGGGGGGAGAGAGAGACGGGGGGAGAGAGACGGGGGGAGAGAGATGGGGGGAGAGAGACGGGGAGAGAGAGACGGGGAGAGAGAGACAGAGACGGGGAGAGAGAGACGGGGGAGAGAGAGACGGGGAGAGAGAGACGGGGAGAGACAGACGGGGAGAGAGAGACGGGGGAGAGAGACGGGGAGAGAGAGACGGGGGGAGAGAGACGGGGGAGAGAGAGACGGGGAGAGAGAGACGGGGAGAGAGAGACGGGGGAGAGAGAGATGGGGGAGAGAGAGATGGGGGGGAGAGAGACGGGGAGAGAGAGGGGAGGGGAGAGAGAGACGGGAGAGAGAGACGGGGAGAGAGAGACGAGGAAGAGTGATTGTGTTGTTCCATGACCCACTATGTTTGATTGACAGCTATGAGGCGTGTCATAATAGCAAATGGATGGGGTAGCAGAGCACTGACAGCTGTCATGGTGTTAACCTGGCTGTGTGTGTGTGCGTGCGTGTGTGTGGGTGTGTGTCTGTGTATGTGTGTGTGTGTGTGTGTGTGTGTGTGTGTGTGTGTGTATATTTGTGTGCGTGTGTGTGTGTGTATATGTGTGTGTGTGTCTGTGTGTGTGTCTGTGTGTGTGTGTGTGTGTGTGTGTGCTCTGAGGTTTGAACCTGTATATGATGTCATTTATCTCACCAGGAAACTAGCCAACAGAAGGCAACGCTATAAATGTACAGGTGTCGGATCATCATTTGATCACTCTTTTGTCGCTGAGAATTTTCCTGCAACCTGTAGTGTATTTAAGTTTTTAAAAGTCTTCCAAAGTTTGTCATTTCCCCTTTTACACTAGTATTAACCGCTACAAAAATGTCCATTAATTATAATCCTCATAATAATTGACATTTCATGTTGCTGCAGGAGCGTGTGTGTGTGTGTGTGTGTGTGTGTGTGTGTGTGTGTGTGTGTGTGTGTGTGTGTGTGTGTGTAGGCCATTGATCTTTGTCCCATTGTGTAATGGCTTGGAATTGAAGACACTATTGATTGAACTGCGTCTACAGATGTAGGATCTTAATTCTCTTGTCATGTCATGCTCTCTTCTTTTCTACCTCTGTTCTATTCTCTCTTCACCTTCTCTCTCTTAACATTCTCTCTTCACGTTCTCTCTCCACCTTCTCTCTCTTCACGTTCCCTCTCTTCTCATTCTCTATTCACGTTCTCTTCACCTTCTCTCTCTCCACCTTCTCTCTCTCTTCACTTTCCCTCTCTTCACCTTCTCTCTCTCTTCACGTTCTCTCTCTTCACGTTCTCTCTCTTCACGTTCTCTCTCTTCACGTTCTCTCTTCACCTTCTCTCTCTTCACCTTCTCTCTCTCTTCACGTTCTCTCTCTTCACTTTCCCTCTCTTCACCTTCTCTCTCTCTTCACGTTCTCTCTCTTCTCGTTCTCTATTCACGTTCTCTCTCTTCACCTTCTCTCTCTTCATGTTCTCTCTCTTCACGTTCTGTCTTCACGTTCTGTCTTCACGTTCTCTCTCTTCGCCTTCTCTCTCTTCACGTTCTCTCTCTTCACGTTCTCTCTCTTCACGTTCTCTCTTCACGTTCTGTCTTCACGTTCTGTCTTCACGTTCTCTCTCTTCGCCTTCTCTCTCTTCACGTTCTCTCTCTTCACCTTCTCTCTCTTCACCTTCTCTCTCTTCTCGTTCTCTCTTCACCTTCTCTCTCTTCTCGTTCTCTCTTCACCTTCTCTCTTCACCTTCTCTCTCTTCACGTTCTCTCTCTTCACTTTCTCTCTCTTCACCTTCTCTCTCTTCTCGTTCTCTCTTCACCTTCTCTCTTCACCTTCTCTCTCTTCTCGTTCTCTCTTCACCTTCTCTCTTCACCTTCTCTCTCTTCTCGTTCTCTCTTCACCTTCTCTCTTCACCTTCTCTCTCTTCTCGTTCTCTCTTCACCTTCTCTCTTCACCTTCTCTCTCTTCTCGTTCTCTCTTCACCTTATCTCTTCACCTTCTCTCTCTTCTCGTTCTCTCTTCACCTTCTCTCTTCACCTTCTCTCTCTTCTCGTTCTCTCTCTTCTCGTTCTCTCTTCACCTTCTCTCTTCACCTTCTCTCTCTTCACATTCTCTCTCTTCACGCTCTCTCTTCACCTTCTCTCTTCACCTTCTCTCTCTTCTCGTTCTCTCTTCACCTTCTCTCTTCTCGTTCTCTCTTCACCTTCTCTCTTCACCTTCTCTCTCTTCTCGTTCTCTCTTCACCTTATCTCTTCACCTTCTCTCTCTTCTCGTTCTCTCTTCACCTTCTCTCTTCACCTTCTCTCTCTTCACCTTCTCTCTCTTCACCTTCTCTCTCTTCACCTTCTCTCTCTTCACCTTCTCTCTCTTCACCTTCTCTCTCTTCACATTCTCTCTCTTCACCTTCTCTCTCTTCACCTTCTCTCTCTTCACGTTCTCTCTTCACATTCTCTCTCTTCACATTCTCTCTCTTCACGTTCTCTCTCTTCACCTTCTCTCTCTTCACATTCTCTCTCTTCACCTTCTCTCTCTTCACCTTCTCTCTCTTCACCTTCTCTCTCTTCACCTTCCCTCTCTTCACCTTCTCTCTCTTCACCTTCTCTCTCTTCACCTTCTCTCTCTTCACTTCTCTCTCTTCACCTTCTCTCTCTTCACCTTCTCTCTCTTCACCTTCTCTCTTTTCACCTTCTCTCTCTTCACGTTCTCTCTTCACGTTCTCTCTTCACCTTCTCTCTCTTCACCTTCTCTCTCTTCACCTTCCCTCTCTTCACCTTCTCTCTTCACCTTCTCTCTCTTCACCTTCTCTCTCTTCACGTTCTCTCTTCACGTTCTCTCTCTTCACATTCTCTCTCTTCACGTTCTCTCTCTTCACCTTCTCTCTATTCACCTTCTCTCTCTTCACCTTCTCTCTCTTCACCTTCCCTCTCTTCACCTTCTCTCTTCACCTTCTCTCTTCACCTTCTCTCTCTTCACCTTCTCTCTCTTCACCTTCTCTCTCTTCACCTTCTCTCTCTTCACGTTCTCTCTCTTCACCTTCTCTCTCTTCACTTTCTCTCTCTTCACCTTCTCTCTCTTCACCTTCTCTCTCTTCACCTTCTCTCTCTTCATTCTCTCTTCACGTTCTCTCTCTTCACATTCTCTCTCTTCACCTTCTCTCTCTTCACCTTCTCTCTCTTCACATTCTCTCTCTTCACATTCTCTCTCTTCACGTTCTCTCTCTTCACGTTCTCTCTCTTCACCTTCTCTCTCTTCACCTTCTCTCTCTTCACGTTCTCTCTCTTCACCTTCTCTCTCTTCACGTTCTCTCTTCACGTTCTCTCTCTTCACCTTCTCTCTCTTCACGTTCTCGCTTCACGTTCTGTCTCTTCACATTCTCTCTCTTCACCTTCCCTCTCTTCACCTTCCCTCTCTTCACCTTCTCTCTTCACCTTCTCTCTCTTCACCTTCTCTCTCTTCACATTCTCTCTCTTCACCTTCTCTCTCTTCACCTTCCCTCTCTTCACGTTCTCTCTCTTCACCTTCTCTCTTCACCTTCTCTCTCTTCACCTTCTCTCTTCACGTTCTCTCTCTTCACCTTCTCTCTCTTCTTGTTCTGTCTTCACCTTCTCTCTCTTCACCTTCTCTCTTCACCTTCTCTCTCTTCACGTTCTCTCTCTTCACATTCTCTCTCTTCACATTCTCTCTCTTCACCTTCTCTCTCTTCACCTTCTCTCTCTTCACCTTCTCTCTCTTCACATTCTCTCTCTTCACCTTCTCTCTCTTCACATTCTCTCTCTTCAGCTTCTCTCTCTTCACGTTCTCTCTCTTCACCTTCTCTCTCTTCCATCCATATGTCTGAAACCAGTGTTCATGTGTGATCTGCACCACAGGAGGCTGGTGGCACCTTAATTTAGGAGAACCTGGCTCGTGATAATGACTGGAGCGGAGTCAGTGGAATGGTATCAAACACATGGTTTCCATGGTTTCCAGGGGTGCCGTTCCATTGGCTCTGTTCCAGCCGTTATTATGAGCCGTTCTCCACTCAGCAGCTTCCTGTGATCTACAACAATACAGGTTGTGTTAGCAACACACACACACACACACACACACACACACACACACACACACACACACACACACACACACACACACACACACACACACACAGGGCATTAGTAGCCATTGTCACGTCTTATTTTTAAAAGGGCAAGTCTTAAAGAGAAGGGCATTCACCTTTCAGAGAGGACAAAGACATTTATTTTCACCTGACATACCAACCCCTCACACACACACACACACACACACACACACACACACACACAGACACACACACACACACACTAGCACGCACGCACATGCACGCACGCACGCACACACACACACGCACGCACACACACACAGACACACACACACACATACTTGATAAAAAATGTATAATATCTAATCTTCCTTGTTTTATTGGCGCCTCCTTTTTGGTTTGCTTCCTGTCTTTAGGTTTAGTGTTTTAATTCAATTAGTCTCTTATTGGGCACATTTAGTGGGTCTCAGGGTGGGTGTCTTTTAGGTCCCAGGTTACTAGTCAACTTTCAGTGGACCTCCCCTATGAGCGTCTTTCAGAACCCCACACCGGTTTTGTTCTGGTTGTTGTCAGTGTTGGTTCCCTCTTCTGTTTGAGAGATGTGGAGGGTTGTTGTCAGTGTTGGTTCCCTCTTCTGTTTGAGAGATGTGGAGGGTTGTTGTCAGTGTTGGTTCCCTCTTATGTTTGAGAGATATGGAGGGTTGTTGTCAGTGTTCGTTCCCTCTTCTGTTTGAGAGATGTGGAGGGTTGTTGTCAGTGTTGGTTCCCTCTTCTGTTTGAGAGATGTGGAGGGTTGTTGTCAGTGTTGGTTCCCTCTTCTGTTTGAGAGATGTGGAGGGTTGTTGTCAGTGTTGGTTCCCTCTTATGTTTGAGAGATGTGGAGGGTTGTTGTCAGTGTTGGTTCCCTCTTCTGTTTGAGAGATGTGGAGGGTTGTTGTCAGTGTTGGTTCCCTCTTCTGTTTGAGAGATGTGGAGGGTTGTTGTCAGTGTTGGTTCCCTCTTCTGTTTGAGAGATGTGGAGGGTTGTTGTCAGTGTTGGTTCCCTCTTCTCTTTGAGAGATGTGGAGGGTTGTTGTCAGTGTTGGTTCCCTCTTCTGTTTGAGAGATGTGGAGGGTTGTTGTCAGTGTTGGTTCCCTCTTCTGTTTGAGATTGGTTAATGGACTCTCCAATTAATAAAACCTCATATGATTGGTGACATGGACTCTCCAATTAATAAAACCTCATATGATTGGTGACATGGACTCTCCAATTAATAAAACCTCATATGATTGGTGACATGGACTCTCCAATTAATAAAACCTCATATGATTGGTTAATGGACTCTCCAATTAATAAAACCTCATATGATTGGTGACACGGAATCTCCAATTAATAAAACCTCATATGATTGGTGACATGGACTCTCCAATTAATAACACCTCATATGATTGGTTAATGGACTCTCCAATTAATAAAACCTCATATGATTGGTGACATGGAATCTCTAATTAATAAAACCTCATATGATTGGTGACATGGACTCTCCAATTAATAAAACCTCATATGATTGGTGACATGGAATCTCTAATTAATAAAACCTCATATGATTGGTTAATGGACTCTCCAATTAATAAAACCTCATATGATTGGTGACACGGAATCTCCAATTAATAAAACCTCATATGATTGGTGACATGGACTCTCCAATTAATAACACCTCATATGATTGGTTAATGGACTCTCCAATTAATAAAACCTCATATGATTGGTGACATGGAATCTCTAATTAATAAAACCTCATATGATTGGTGACATGGACTCTCCAATTAATAAAACCTCATATGATTGGTGACATGGAATCTCTAATTAATAAAACCTCATATGATTGGTGACATGGAATCTCCAATTAATAAAACCTCATATGATTGGTTAATGGACTCTCCAATTAATAAAACCTCATATGATTGGTGACATGGACTCTCCAATTAATAAAACCTCATATGATTGGTGACATGGACTCTCCAATTAATAAAACCTCATATGATTGGTTAATGGACTCTCCAATTAATAAAACCTCATATGATTGGTGACATGGAATCTCCAATTAATAAAACCTCATATGATTGGTGACATGGACTCTCCAATTAATAAAACCTCATATGATTGGTGACATGGACTCTCCAATTAATAAAACCTCATATGATTGGTTAATGGATTCTCCAATTAATAAAACCTCATATGATTGGTGACATGGACTCTCCAATTAATAAAACCTCATATGATTGGTGACATGGACTCTCCAATTAATAAAACCTCATATGATTGGTGACATGGACTCTCCAATTAATAAAACCTCATATGATTGGTGACATGGACTCTCCAATTAATAAAACCTCATATGATTGGTGACATGGACTCTCCAATTAATAAAACCTCATATGATTGGTTAATGGATTCTCCAATTAATAAAACCTCATATGATTGGTGACATGGACTCTCCAATTAATAAAACCTCATATGATTGGTGACATGGACTCTCCAATTAATAAAACCTCATATGATTGGTGACATGGACTCTCCAATTAATAAAACCTCATATGATTGGTTAATGGACTCTCCAATTAATAAACCCCATATGGTTGGTTACAGAGATCCTCCAATTAGCTACACGTTGGTCAGTCATTAAGTCTTAATGGGATCCATTACATTTGCATGTACAAGTGAGTCATTTAGGAGACGCTCTTCTCCAGAGAAACTTAAAGTTAGTGAGTGGTTTAAACCTCTTAGGGATAGGGGTCAGTATTCGGAAGTTCGGATGAATCAGGTGCCCAAAGTAAACTGCCTGCTACTCAGGCCCAGAAGCTAGGATATGAATGTGCAGTATTAGTATTGGATAGAAAACACTCTGATATTTCTGAAACTGTTAAAATAATGTCTGTGAGTATAACATAACTTATTTGGCAAAACCCTGAGGAAAATCCATCCAGGAAATTATTTTTGGAGTCTCCTCTCCTCTCCTTTCCTCTCCTCTCCTCTCCTCCTCTCCTCTCTGCTCCTCTTCTCTTCTCTTCTCTCCTCCTCTCCTCTCCTCTCCTCTCCTCTCCTCTGTAACTCTTTCTCTAAAACTGAGAATGTTTTTTTCTGAGGCAACTTACCTGGTAAACAGATAACATTAGCTAAAAGAAATAGATATGAACCAGATGTAATATAATTACGCCAGAAGAACAGCCTGTTCAGACATGATCCAGTATTGGGGTTTCCACCCTGTTAAATAAAACGTAAATGTTATGTCTCTTCAAGCTCTTTCTGATCTATATCGTGAAAAGCTGCTGACCTCAATCTTCTCATGCTCTCTCTCTATCTCTCTCTCTCTGTCTCTCTCTCTGTGTCTCTCTCTCTCTCTCTCTCTCTCTCTCTCTCTCTCTCTCTCTCTCTCTCTCTCTCTCTGTCTCTCTCTCTCTCTGTCTCTGTCTTTCTGTCTCTGTCTCTCTCTGTCTCTGTCTCTGTCTCTGTCTCTCTCTCTCTCTCTCTCTCTCTCTCTCTCTCTATCTCTCTGTCTCTCTCTCTCTCTCTCTCTCTCTCTCTCTCTCTCTCTCTCTCTCTCTCTCTCTCTCTCTCTCTCTCTCTCTCTCTCTCTCTCTCTCTCTCTCTCTCAATTCAATTCAATTCAATTCAAATCAAGGGCTTTATTGGCATGGGAAACATGTGTTAACATTGCCAAAGCAAGTGAGGTAGATAATATATAAAGTGAATATATAAAGTGAAATAAACAATAAAAATTAACAGTAAACATTACACATACAGAAGTTTCAAAACAATAAAGACATTACAAATGTCATATTATATATATACAGTGTTTTAACAATGTACAAATGGTTAAAGGACACAAGATAAAATAAATAAGCATAAATATGGGTTGTATTTACAATGGTGTTTGTTCTTCACTGGTTGCCCTTTTCTCGTGGCAACAGGTCACAAATCTTGCTGTTTCACCCAGTAGATATGGGAGTTTATCAAAATTGGATTTGTTTTCAAATTCTTTGTGGATCTGTGTAATCTGAGGGAAATATGTCTCTCTAATATGGTCATACATTGGGCAGGAGGTTAGGAAGTGCAGCTCAGTTTCCACCTCATTTTGTGGGCAGTGAGCACATAGCCTGTCTTCTCTTGAGAGCCATGTCTGCCTACGGCGGCCTTTCTCAATAGCAAGCCTATGCTCACTGAGTCTGTACATAGTCAAGGCTTTCCTTAATTTTGGGTCAGTCACAGTGGTCAGGTATTCTGCCGCTGTGTACTCTCTGTGTAGAGCCAAATAGCATTCTAGTTTGCTCTGTTTTTTTGTTAATTCTTTCCAATGTGTCAAGTAATTATCTTTTTGTTTTCTCATGATTTGGTTGGGTCTAATTGTGTTGCTGTTCTGAGGCTCTGTGGGGTGTGTTTGTGAACAGAGCCCCATGACCAGCTTGCTTAGGGGACTCTTCTCCAGGTTCATCTCTCTGTAGGTGATGGCTCTGTGGGGTGTGTTTGTGAACAGAGCCCCAGGACCAGCTTGCTTAGGGGACTCTTCTCCAGGTTCATCTCTCTGTAGGTGATGGCTTTGTTATGGAAGGTTTGGTAATCGCTTCCTTTTAGGTGGTTGTAGAATTTAACGGCTCTTTTCTGGATTTTGATCATTAGTGGGTATCAGCCTATTTCTGCTCTGCATGCATTATTTGGTGTTCTACGTTGTACACGGAGGATATTTTTGCAGAATTCTGCATGCAGAGTCTCAATTTGGTTTTTGTCCCATTTTGTGAAATCTTGGTTGGTGAGCGGACCCCAGACCTCACAACCATAAAGGGCAATGGGCTCTATGACTGATTCAAGTATTTTTAGCCAGATCCTAATTGGTATATCAAATTTGATGTTCCTATTGATGGCGTAGAATGCCCTTCTTGCCTTGTCTCTTACATCGTTCACAGCTTTGTGGAAGTTACCTGTGGTGCTGATGTTTAGGCCAAGGTATGTATAGTTTTTTGTGTGCTCTAGGGCAACAGTGTCTAGATGGAATTTGTATTTGTGGTCCTGGTGACTGGACCTTTTTTGGAACACCATTATTTTGGTCTTACTGAGATTTACTGTCAGGGCCCAGTTCTGGCAGAATCTGTGCAGAAGATCTAGGTGCTGCTGTAGGCCGTCCTTGGTTGGTGACAGAAGCACCAGATCATCAGCAAACAGTAGACATTTGACTTCAGATTCTAGTAGGGTGAGGCCGGGTGCTGCAGACTTTTCTAGTGCCCGCGCCAATTTTCTCTCTCTATGTCTCTCTCTCTCTCTCTGTCTCTCACTCTCTCTCTCTCTCTTTCTCTCTGTCTCTCACTCTCACTCTCTCTCTCTCCCTGAGAACTTTGATATTTGCCCTCCTCTGCGCTCACAATAACAATGGTGTGAAACGATTGCCCAGCGCAGGGTTCAAACTAGTGGTGATGAAGAGTCCGAATGCTCTGCTCAGGTGACTGCAGTTCAGAATGCATTAGCAAGACATAAGAATACATCACAATTCTTGATGGAAACATTGTTTTAAATTATTTAGTTTTAAGTTTTCCCTAAACCATAGCCCTAACCTTAACCCACTCAAAATTAATACCTAAACTTAACCCTTTGAGGTGAGGATTTTTTTTCTCCAGAATTCTGCATGCAGAGAAGCAGATCCCAGACCTCACAACCATAAAGGGCAATGGGCTCCATAACTGATTCAAGTATTTTTAGCCAGATCCTAATTAGTAAGTCAAATTTTATGTTCCTTTTGATGGCATAGAAGACCCTTCTTGCTTTGTCTCTCCGATCATTCACAGCTTTGTGGAAGTTACCTGCGTCGCTAAAGTTTATGCCGAGGTAATTATAGTTACG